>NC_084762.1:52337797-52442797 GCF_028858725.1 Colius striatus | reverse complement strand
TTGTACTGTAAATACTCGTATGTTTTATGGGTGTATGTCTTCTCATAAAATTTTTAATACAATAAATTGGTACACATAGTTAAGAAAATAATTGTTTATCGTTAAGCAGATCTTTGCAGAAGTTACTAATAAGAACAGCAGTATTTACTGTTGTCTGCGTGTGTGTTTCACAGCTGAACACTTCTCTTGTGTGTTCGGTGACAAATGGCAATCACTTTATCATTTATCTTATGACAAATAGCAGATTCAGCCACAAACTGCTGGCCGTAGCAAACTTACAGGATGAAGTTCTTTATTGTTTATGGTTTGTGGGTTGATGTATTCATGCCTTGTTTATTTGTGAAATGAGCAAAAATCAGTAAGCAGACATGAACAAAAAATTTGGCCGCACAATCAATTGTACTCCCCACCCATCCTCATTTTCCAAGGACCTTGCAAGGAAATTCGCTGAACTAGGTCTAAGCTGTAAGCTGTCTTTAGGGGAAAAAAAAAAGTCATTAGAGGATGCACCAAATTGTGACATTATGCCCTTAAGCCAAAATACACTGAATGCAGTTCCTACCTCGCATTAACCTCCTGAATAAGGGTCTTCAGTTTCATAGATAGCTATTGTTATAGGCAAGTGGTGTCAGACAATGATAGAAAAAAACTCATAGTTTGATAGCAGGCAACCTGGGCAATATTTTCTTTTTTTTTTGTATATAGAGGCAGGTAATCCTTGATATGTTTTATGAGTTTACATACTCTATTACTAAATGCATTTTTAGTTTGCTTTACCTGTGGTTCTTGTGCACTTATTTATATAAATTGAGTATATACCAGGTTGTCATTAGGAAGCAAGGTCTTTTCTTATTCTCTTTTCAAACTTTCTTCTTTGAAAAGGTTCTCTTCTGTGTGATGTCATTTTAGAAGTGTGTTACAAGGAACTCACATAAAAAAAGAAGCAATTAGCTGTAGACAAGGAGCAAGGACGTCTAGAAATTTGTG
This sequence comes from Colius striatus, assembly GCF_028858725.1. Classification (NCBI taxonomy): domain Eukaryota; kingdom Metazoa; phylum Chordata; class Aves; order Coliiformes; family Coliidae; genus Colius; species Colius striatus. The sequence goes on along the minus strand of NC_084762.1, from coordinate 52,441,810 downwards.
TAGCTGGAATTAAGTCCATAGTTTAAACTTTAGATGAAAGAACTATTTTCCCAAGCTTTATCTTGTTATATGAAGCAAATATTACTATCTTAGTTGCAATGAGCTGTAAAGGGAGACACATTCTCAGATAAATGAAACTTAACCCAGTTAGGACTCTAAAAATAAGAAACCTGGTCTGGAATGAATCAAAAGGTCAGTTACTGTACTTGAAGCATTGATGTGATGTGTTCTCATTGATCTACCTTATGTTAAATTCAGGCCACTTCATTTTGAATGTTTGAGAGTACTTGCTTGTAATCCCGGTCCACTTTCTGGCAAAGTAAACCCTGACCTTGACGGAATCAGCCTTCGCAAAGCTATCTTGCGGTAGGGAATCCTTGGGTTATACAGATAAATCATAGCTGTTCCTAGGTTATTACTATTCCTAGTTGTGAAGAGTTGACTGGAACACAAGGTGAAGGAAGTGGGATCTGGTCTCAGATGATTTTACAGGTTTTCAGACTTTTGACAGCCTGAGGCATAGTTAAACTATGTCCTGTGATCATCCCACCTCAATACAGTTCCACATCTGGGAGAGTGCAAAGCACACATCTATGGTATCTCAATTCCTGTTGTCCCCACATAAGCTTTACTTTCAGCTGCAGAGCTGCAGAAGCAAAATTTTACATCAGAATGTCCTTTTATCTCTGGAACTGAAATTTGTGGTAGTTCATAGACATAAGCCTGAAGCACTGAATCCATTCAGTCACTAGGAATTTGATCACTGGGACTTCACCAGAGCAGTTTAGATCCAGTATGTATATTTTTTCCTGCCAAACTTCAAAACTGCACGCTACCATTGTAGTAAGAACCAGATGCTTTTAGTACCAAAGTGAGGATGAAGCTTTTTTCATATTGTCAGAGTATATTAGTTCATGAATGGAGAAGTTATTTTTCATCTATGTTTCTACTTTGTTGGCATATGATGTGTGTAGTGTCTATACCACAGTGAAAAACTGCAAAACTTTGCATATATACTGGAGAAGTGAAAAACCAGATTCCAAAAAGAATAGTACCTTTGCAGCCTTCTTTTCCACTATTTTATGGAGGATATTTATCAGTTTAAATAACCATCAAACTGCCTTTGTGATCATAAGATTTTCTCAACGTAATGGTAACATACATGATAATTGTCAATTGCAGTTGTGTTGATAATGATTATTGAACATAGTTAGACCACTTGTTTTTAAAGAAAATAAAAATTTTGTTAGAAAGGCATCATCTTCAATAGAAGGGCATAGCCTCCAGGCTATATACCAATTGAGAAAGTATTCTTTAAAGATGTGAAAACATCTGTCTTATATTATGAAATGTTAATTCTAAAGCTTTATGCAATTGCTTGGAACTTCGTACTTTAAATATCTCGTCTAAGTGATTATTTAATTGATTTGCAGGGAAGTTTGTTGTTTCCAGAATGCAACTTTGTTAGTCTGGAAAGTTATACACAGTGCAAGAATAACTTAAAAGGCTAAAAAGTTCTTCACAACATGACTTGCATTCTGACTCCATAGTCGAAGGCAAGAGAACTATACAAAGGCAGTCTCAGTTTCATAGCTATGGCTCACTTACTACATGTGAAAATGGTACTCACGTCTTTTTAAAGATACTTCTCTCGTAGATGCCACGACTCATAACTCACACAAGCCCATCAAGAAAATAGGAAAGTTGAGGGCTGAATCTGCCATCAATACAATGGAGGAATTTTAGTTACAAACATTTTAAAGTATCTGGCAAGAGAATGAGGGATTTGAAGTCAAAATGGCTCAACTGGCAAGGTATTGATGAAAAAAGTGGTACACAATGGTTTTGTGAAAGATCTTTCTGATGATTGTAACACAATCATCAGAAAGGGTTGTACAGACAATTGCCTGAGGCCAACCTAACTCAGTAAGCAGTCCAACAAACAACCCAAAGCTTTACTGGGATTTGTGGCAATGAAATCACACACACTTAAATATTGATTTGCAGTAGAGAGACTCTTGTAGTAGTTGTATTGAATAATATCTTGAAAGAGAAGCTAATGAAGAATAGAAGCATCAGTAGAGAAAGAGCTGTGGTTAAAGTCTTTCCTTTGAAATTTAATCACAAAAATCACTAAATTTTAAGATATATCAAATAAATGCAGCTTTGATAAAAAATAAGTTTATGTGGTAAAGAATTTCAAAGTAGATATTTGTTACAAGCCTCATAAGAGAATATTGTCTTATTAGACTTATCAATTGAAATTCTTAAAAAAGGGATTTTTGGCCAAACATGCTCTTCATTAAATCACTACTCAGAAATTGCACTAAATCTAAAAGTGGAAATTTGTAGCTAGGCAGAAATGATGCTTTGTTGTGATCAGTGCGTGCCCAAGGTCACAAGCGATTAGTTTTAGTTTATCATGTAGTCTGAAGGATGTCCTGATTTTATATTAATAAAGTGATATCACTAGTTTAAGGTCTGGAATTTATTGCACATAACTCCCAAATTTAGTCTATAATAAAATGCAAATTCTGAAATCCACTTTATTGAAATAGAAATATCTTCTACCATTCTCTGCCATTTCTTATAGTGAGTCAATAGTGGGTTCAATGTAGAACTAAGTATCTCATCAAACAAATTTGCGTTTTCTGCTGGAAAAGAGAGAAGGTAATTCAACCTGTTCTTAACTCTAGCTTCAAAATGAGATCCTGATAACCTTCCAGTAAGAGTGCTTATATCTCAAAAACATGGATTCCACTCCAGCAAAATTGTCTCGCTTTTCTTGATGAAGGGAGCAGAGGTTTTGGGTAAATTGTAAGATAGCCATTTTCTGATCTTTTATCCATGCTTGAACATGAAATATGAACGTGAGTGTTGCTAGCTGTAGCTGGCAATATTGGGATTTAAAGGACCATACTTCTTAACAGGTTGCCTGGTGAATTCCTTAGATTATACCTGTTCTGCAAAGCCCCATAGGAATAGAAAGATTTATTTCAACTCAATAAATTGCATATGCCAGTCTTTGTTTTTTGGGGGTACAAACCAAATTAAAGTGGTAGACATGAAGTAAAGAACACAATTCTACAATTGAAGTACTTGATGATCCTATCTGCCTACTAAGGAAGGAGGGAAAAAACATTTACAAATATCTAAATGGTGAGTGCCAGGAGCTTGGGACATCCCTTTTTTTCTATTGTAGCTAGCAACAGGACAAGGGGTAATGGGATGAAACTGGAACACAAAAAGTTCCACTTAAATATAAGAAAAAAACTATTTCACTGTGAGGGTGAGGGAGCCCTGGCACAGGCTGCCCAGAGGGGTTGTGGAGACCCCTTCCTTGGAGGTCTTCAAGACCCGCCTGGACATGTTCCTATGCGACCTGATCTAGGTGAACCTGCTTCCGCAGGGAGATTGGACTAGGTGATTTCTAAAGGTCCCTTCCAACCCCTACCATTCTATGATTCTATGATTCATTCATGAAAAATAATAATCTAAGTAGATGAATGATTTATGTGTTATATTTTCTAGCACTGCAGTTCCAGTGCTGTTAGTTAGGTCATAACAAGTTTGTTAGTTGAGACTTGTATATGTGACATATGAAATACCAAACTGTCTAGTCATCCACCAATATTCTGTACTTCCATGGTCTTTAAGCATTTTCAGTCAGCCAAAATTTTCTATTATCAAAAATCAGTTAACTGCATGATTTATTCAGGTTGATTTCAGTAGCTTCAGGAAAATGTGTCCCTAAGAGGAATGAATGGTTAAATTAGCTGAAATTGCACTTTTGAGAAACCTAACAGGTGTGATTTGAATACACATTTTACTCAGATACTAATAGCTGGGCAGACCTATGTTTCGTTAATAGACATAAAAATATCTTTTTTTTTTTAAATGTTTAATTTACCTTTGGCTTTTTAACTGGAACATACCACTCCTCTTTGTTATTGTATATTAATATTATTTTTAAGCAGTGGTGGTCAAAACTGTTATTACTGTTTGATCATGTTAGAGATTGAAGTAGTTGTAAACAGTTTTGCATGTCAGCGAGTACAAGGATGTTCCAATGCTGGTAAGTAGTGTTTTAATGAGCACATCAGTTTTCAATATGCAGTAGTACACAGTAATTAAATAAGAATGAAAAAAGAGTTTGCCATTTTTTTGGCTTTTGTAGGAGTGCAAATGGCAGTTTTTTCAGGGGTCCTAATCCTGGTTTTGCAAAAGGACCTACGTGAGCAGAATTTGCATTTGACATAGTGTATATGAATAAAGATTTGCACTGGTAGTTCTCTCTTAGAATTACACTGGTCATAAAAGCATAAACAGTTTCTTTCTCAAGTTGATGTAGGTTTTGATATGGATATCAATGAAAGCTCAAGTGGGCTGTTTATATAGTGTGACTTAGCAGATCTGGTAGAAATGGATTCTGTTACTGTAGATCAGAAGATTAAGAAGTCAGAAGATTGGCAAGAAGCCTTATTCTTTTTCCACTGCAAACTGAAAATACCTATGGACTTCACTCTGTGAAAATAGAAGAAATCTAGATCAAATGTGAATATCTAAATTAGTTTAAAATCAAAATTTAACCAGTAAGATTTTTTTTTCTTGATGAGCCTTTATCATTTAACACTGATTTTGAACTTGATCTACAGTAAGCATCACGTAGGTGAAGAGAGTATTCCACTGAGTAATTAACAGAAGATGGAGACCATGATAGCTGTTTCATGTTTGCATCTACCTTCCTCTTTTTTATCTATTGTGCAATAGGAAGATAGTATTTCCCCTCGTCAAAATCTATGCAGCCTCATTATCTTTGTCTGTAACTTGGCTTTTAAGTAGTTAAAATTTCCTCCCTGTTCTCCTGTTTTGTTAATATTTTACATGTTGCTTTTATCTAGACCTAAATTTACTTATCCTTCAAAGGTAGTTAAAAACACAAAGAGTTCCCAAAATTAAGCTGAAGAATTTTATTCTGTTGCAAAGATCACCATTTACTGTTACACTTATGCAGAAATATGTACTGATATTCAGTTCCAATCCTAAGAGCTTTTCACACTTCAGTTTCCACAAATGCAATTGTTTTGGTGCAATAAGGTTTAGAAAACTACTGTTGCGTGGTGATGTTCTCCTGCACTGGACAAGACAATGCCTATTTTTTAAAAACATGCTGGAATACAAAATCTTTCACAAATAAGGAGAAATTATATATTTTGGATTTTTGTAAGCAAATATTTAAAAATTTCAGCACAAATGCTCATTATGCGTATATATTTCAAATGTATCACAGAATCACAGAATCTTAAAGACTGGAAGAGACTTTGAAAGATCATCTAGTCTAATACCTGTGCCAGAGCAGGACCACTTAGAGTAGGTCACACAGGAACTCGTCTGTGTGGATTTTGAATGTCTCCAGAGGAGTCTCCACAACCCATCTGGGCAGCCTGTGCCAGTGCTCCATCACCCTCACAGTGAAGAAGTTCATCCTTGTATTTCTTTGGAACCTCTTATGTTCCAGCTTCTACCCATTGCCCCTTGTCCTATCATTGCCCATCACTGAGAAGAGCCTGGCTTCATCCTTCTGACACCCACCCTTTATATATTTGTAAATATCAATAGTACCACTCCTCAGTCTCCTCCAAGCTGAAGGAGCCCCAGCTCCCTCAGCCCTTCATAATAAGGGAGATGCTGCACTCCATCATCTTTGTGGCCCTGTGCTGAACTGTCTCCAGTAGCTCCCTGTTCTTCTTGAACTGAGAGGCCCAGAACTGGACACAATATTCCAGATGTGGTCTGACGAGGGCAGAGTAGAGAGGGAGAAGAACCTCTCTCAACCTACTGCCTACAGGCCTTCTAATACACCCCAGGATGCCGTTGGCTGCCTTGGCCACGAGGGCACATTGCTGGCTCATGGTCATCCTGCTGCCCACCAAGACCCCCAGGTCCCTTTCCCTGCACTACTCTCTTAAGAGTTCTTTCACCAACTTGTACTAGTACATGGGGTTATTCTTTCCCAGATGCAAGACTCTATGCTAACCCTTGTTGAATTGCATTAGATTTCTCCCCATCCAACCCTTCAGCCTGTCCAGGTCTCGTTGAATGGCAGCACAACTTTCTGGGGTGTCAGCCACTCCCTCCAGTTTAGTATCATCAGCAAACTTGCTGACAGTGCCTACTTGCTGTAGCCCTGTAACAAAAATTATAAACTTGGAGAGTACTAGCTCTCTCTGAAACTTATATTTACATTATAAAATTACAATAGTAGAGCAAGCAATTCTGCACACCAACAACCTGAATAAATGAAATTTTAGTGTTAATTTAATTGATATGTGAAATCTAAATTTAGTGTCAATTCAATAAGGATATTGTGCACAACTTTTAATTACTTGCTATTTGTAATTAAAAAAAAAATCAAGTCAGGGTCAATTTTCACTTATTTTTTTTTGTTAAATGGAAAGTTGAATGTGCTGTTATTTGATCGACAAAGAAGCGATTGTCCTCCTGTACTTGGCACTGTTGAGGCTGCACCTTGAATACTGTGTTCAGTTTTGAGCCCTTCACTACAAGAAGGACATTGAGGGGCTAAAGTTTGTTCAGAGATAGGCAATGAAGATTGTGAAGGATCTGGAGAACACACCTATTGAGGAGTGACTGAAGGAACTGAGGTTATTTAGCCTGGAGAAGAGGAGGCTGAGGGGAGACATGATCACTCTCTACAACTATCTGAAAGAAGGTTTTAGTAAGGTGGGGATTGGTCACTTCTCTCCAGTAATGAATGATTTGACAATAGGAAATGACCTCAAGTCACATGAAGAGAAGTTGACGTTGGAGTCTAGGAAGAACTTTTTCACTGAGAGAGTTGTTAAGCATTGGAACGGGCTGCCCAGGGAGGTGGTGGAGTAACTCTCCCTGGAGATATTTAAAAGACACATGGTTGAGGTGCTGAGGGACATCTGTAAACTAACCCATACCCTAGGTGTTCTTTAATAACTGAAATTTAATTATCTACATCTATACTGAGTGATTGCAAAGTGGTTTTACCCTGAGCTGACGGATGGTGGTGTGAGTTGGACATTTTGGATACTTTAATTCCAGTTAATGTTCTTTATATAATTTGGGAGATTGTTTTATTTTTATATTTTTATGTTCCTTATACAGTACCCCTAGAAACAGTTACATTTGCCACTTGGGCATGGCATCTGCCATCTCTCAGTGATTCAATCACATATGTGTTTGGTATCAGATCACTTTATTTGAATATTTTACTATATTTTAAATTCATAAATAATTTAATCATGGACAGATATTATCATTTATATTTCCATAAAATCTGTGTGTATATAGGCAGTGGACTTGCCAGGATAGTTGGACTTTAGAACCTTCTACCTCTATGATATGTATGGTCACAGAAAGTCTCTTAGTTTCAATACTGAAAAATATTTAATGCTTATCTTTTAAATCCACATTTTTTTCCACATTCTGAATGCCATTCTGATATTTTCATATCCTGTATTCTGACCTGTTTTCTCTAAAACCTGTTCTAATCTAGCACTGCTTAAAGCTTTTGCAAAATAGCAAACAATATTGCTTACATCAGCACAGACATTCCTGAATAAAAATATTAATATTATCCAATACAAGTATATTACTATATTTTGCCCATTGAACTCAAAGCATTTTATTATATCTTATAACATCTTCATTTTTTTTTTTTGATGGATACTTGAGATCTAGTGGTTAGGGATTTTTTTATTGTAATGTTTGCCTACCCATCACAGATAACACATGTATTTATACAATTTTTTTTCTCAGTTGGCTTTAATATTCTGCATTAAAATTCTGGTGGCAAAACAAAGAAAGAACTTTAGAAACCTCTTTGGTTTATTCTGATTTTTTTTAAAGAAATATTTAAAGTTTTCATATAATGATGTGAGATAGAAAGTTGTAACTTACTCCTTTGATCTAAGTACAGATAAATCCAACTAACTGTTGTATCATGCTCCTGTAATTATTCCTACTCTCAATTGCCCACAAACCTCTTGTATATTATCTACAAGGGCTAGATTAGTGATGAAATTTACAAGACCAGGACAATATGTGTGTGAAGTGATCATATTTTTGGTTAATATCAGTGATAGTGCCACTACTCTGCTACCTTTATTCCTGATTAGTGGTATAAAAACAATGCTTATTTTGAAAAAGATATTTTTAAGTTTTTCTTGACTGTGGAGTTTTCCATAATATTTTGTTTCTTCTTGGCTTTAGAGATTCAAGGTTAAGATAACACTGTCTACCATAACTGCAATGAAAACACCTGGCAGATTATTTGTATATTCTAATCAGTTTTTAAACTGTTGGCCTTCATTACACAGCCCACAGAGTGCTTGTGGCCCACAACATGTATAATTATAACCCACCATAAATTAGTAGCGTGGCCTCTATAATTCAATGTTGCAGAAGCTATTGTTTATCCAAAAGAACATTGTTCCTGTGAAAAGATGAGTTACTTCTAGTATGTATACTAATTACTGAAAATTATTGTATGACAATTGGATGTCCTCAGCCAGTCATAACAAAGAAATACTGTCAAGTTGTCAGCTCATAAACCTACTTCTTGGAGCCGAGGCACAGGAGGTAGGAAGGCTTATGTTTTGAATAGAGATTGAGTTTCTCTAAAGCTGTATTTCAGCTTTCTATTTCAGTTCCCTTTTCTGATCTAGTGCATTGTATATGCAAATGAGTACAGTTAATAAGAACTTCTGCTAATTTTAAAATACTGTTGTAATTGTATTGAATAAATATTTGAAAGTAACATCGTAATTTATTTCTCTTGTAAGCACCATCAGTAAGAACTCAAAACATTGTCAGTGGTCTCTAATGAGAGACTTTCTTCAATTTTAGAGATTTCTCAGGTTTCATGAATCTCCCTAGCAGCAAAAGATATTTTCAGCTGTAGTGAGGATAATTATTGAATACTTTTGCTTTATATATGTATGCATGAGTACTCTGGGCTATCACAGATATGACTAAGTGCTTCAGAGTATAAATCTGATATTTTATTTATGATTGATGTTGGTCAGATAGGGATTTCAGTATTGAATGTCTTACATATTTTCACATGCAATTAAGACAAAATATTAATTTTTAAATTGAAATGAAAGTAGTTCCAGTTTGCTCTACCTATTGACTTACAAGATTTGCAGCAGAATGTAGATGAGTCAGTGCAACAGGCAGTTTTAAATATTTAAGGTATTGATTGGAGAAAGGGATAGTAAAGCTGCTCTTTCGACTTCAGAAATTTTCCCAGAAGACTTAAGAGAGAGTAAGATCTGTTTAATTTTTGAAAGACAAAGCTCAAGTCTGAATTGTGAAATTTCTTGATTATAGTAACGCAGCAATGTCCAACCTAAGAGAGTGACTCAGTTTGTAGGGAAAGATACTGTATTCCCAGCCCATTATATCCATAAATATAGTCATTCTTGGATAAAATTCAGAATGCCTATTGTATCATTGCATGTTCACCAACCATGTGATATGTGGTCTCTGACTTTTCACCGTCATTAATGCATTTCTGGTGATGGCTGTTGGGAAGTAAAGTAGCATAGGGTAGAGTGTCAAATCACTTTATGTCACCTACATCCCCATAGTTAAGGAGCATATGAAGCAAGCGTGAGGAAAGTGTCATGTTGCCAGACATACTAAAACATTTTTGCAGTTGAGGCTTAAAATCATAGAGTCATTCAGATTAGAAAAGACCTCGGGAAGTCTGTAGTCTAATCTGCTCAAAAAAGGTCAACACTGAATTAAAACCAAATTACTTCTCCCTGGACCTTGTTTTTTCCTACGTCTTTATGAATCCCAATTTTTAACTCAAAAAAACCCCAGCCTTTCTTTTTCATATGCCTCAGAACAACATGTATTGAGTATAACAATATAAAATCCCAAGGATGTTAACTGGACCAGTTAATTTTTGTAATTTACATTGTCGTATTGGATTGATCTGGAGGTTTTGAAAACTTTGCTTAATTTAGACTAGCATAGATGTTTCAAAGGCTGACTCAAGCATTATATAGGCACTTGCATATTATGTTGTGCATAATTCCAATTTAATACACTGGAAATGGTGGCTTCCTGATTTATCTTTTTGTTATACTATTAGGGGTTTTTTTTGTTATTGTTTGGTAAAGTTAAAGAATATTACTTGTATGAGGCTGCACATGTTTTCATACTTCATTTTTTTCCCACCAGACTTTTAATAAATGCTGATGTTAACTTTCTGAAATTTTGTTTATATTTAAACAATTACATTTTTGGATTTAAAAGAATTACTATTTTGCATTAACCTCATAGATAGCAGATATGTAAAGTAAGACGAACTTGGGAAAGCAAAATAAAATCACAAATGACATTTAGTGGGGAAACCATGAAAGGGAATTGTCTTTAATTAGTTCACAGTTGGAGATTTGTTCATACTGCTTATTGTAGTTAAGTCTTTCACTGGGGAGAAAAGAACTATTTAACTTTCAGGATCCTTGGAGGGAAGAGGACTTTGAAACACCACAGATATCTCTCAGACTTACCTTTCAAAATATTCCTTCACTTTTTTTGTAGCCACACTCTATTTCCTGTAAATACATAAACTGTTATTTTTAATCTGTAAAGATTATCATTTGTGTTGAAATTGGTTTAAATTATTTTCAAAATAGTGCTATAAGAGAGAACTTCAACGATTTTATCTCCCTGCAATTACACTGAGAAGCAAAGGTCTTACATCATTAGAACCTACACTCTTGGCTTAACAGTATTTTGGAATATTTCTGTCTAGCTCAGCAGATTCCAAAATCTTCATCCTTAAAATCAGCTGTTAATTCTGCCTTTCATGTGTAACAAATTAAATATCTCAGCATCCAAATAAGCAGATACTTTGTTCCAAAACTATGAGAAATTCTGCTCAGCCTTGTATGACCTCAAGCCCAATATCTCATCCAGAACACCAGATACTTTTATTCTGAGAATAGAAACGTTTTGCTTAGTTTGCCTTCCTTAAAACTATCAAAGATGAGAACAGGTTATCAAGATAGAAATTGTTCTAAGTCTGATTCACTGAGTGCTGACTAGTATATTGAATGTCAAGAAATCCTGATTTTTAATCCTGACATAATACTTAGTGACATGGATTTTAATATCACTTGAACTTTTGTTTATCTTACCATCTTATCTGATCATTCTTTTCAAAAATTTTTGAGACTTATTATTTTGAGAATTAAAAAAAAAGAATGTTCATTCAGAGAAGACCATCATGGCTGTTTTAGGTAGTATGAAATATTTATAGTGAGGATAAACATTCCTTTTGTTCCTATGGTACTAGATATGAAGCCTAAACTGTCTTAATAGGAATTTTGTTGGTCTTTAACTTTCCCTTTTTTGTAACCAATTTTGATACTGTTTTTGGTACAAATGAATGTTGAAACACAGTATACATATGAAGGCAAGGTTTAATACTAATATTCTATCTTGACAGCAGCGATAAAAACTGGGAGGCTATGCCTCATTGTTTAGTGACAAAATTAATGACTATTATTATCCATCTTTCTCTTCACCTTTCTTTGTATCTACATCTTGAATACTGTACTGAAAATTAAACTTAAAAACTACATATTACATAGAAATACAAAACAATACTTTCTAACGAGTTCTGGGTTGTTAATATATTAGACATAAAGTTTGATTTTTTTTTTTTAATGTTAAGAAGATACTTTTGGGGCTGTTTGGTCTGGAGAAGAGGAGATTGAGGGGAGATCTTATTAACATTTATAAATATCTAAAGGGTGGGTGTCAGGAGGTTGGTACATCCCTTTTTTCTATAGTATCTAGTAACAGGACAAGGGGTAATGGGATGAAGCTGGAATACAGCGAGTTCCACTTAAATATAAGATAAAACTATTTCACTGTGAGGGTGACAGAGCAGTGGAACAGGCTGCCCAGACAGAGTGTGGAGGCTCCTTCCTTGGTGGTCATCAAGACCCACCTGGACATGTTCCTATGTGACCTGATCTAGGTGAACCTGCTTCTGCAGGGGGGGTGGACTAGATGACAGAATCTTGGGCTTCTGCAGGGGGGTTGGACTAGATGATCTCTAAAGGTCCCTTCCAAACCCTATCATTCTATGATTCTGTGATACTTGGGAGTGGCCTATAGTGTCAACATCCCTAGGTACTAATGAGGGATGGTAATTGTTTTCGCTTTTAGTAACTTGAAAAAGCATGAATTGTTTTATCTAGTCTATACTGCTATAGAAGAATCTTCCTTTCAGCCTAAATGGCTACCCGATGATTGCTACAATTCTTGGTACCACTTCAGTTAAGAAAAATTCGTTTTTAATTAAGGGTCCTTTTGATTTTTTGATGTGTAAGAAGTTGTGTTACTTTTGTTCTTAAAAATGCTATGACATTTTCTAACATACGAAATCAGCAACATAAAATACTGAATTATCTGTTGTTGGTCTTTTGCTAGAAATGACACATCTTGTAATATCCTTTCACTGATTTAATTTTATCTTCCATTTTTTGTCTTATTAATAATAAGAATTGGAGGCTGTGTGTTAAAATGGTAGATGTAGTCACTGCTGAAGAAGAAAACTTGTAAAAAATACAGAAAACATAAGAAAATATATTTAATTTTGTGTTCTTACAATGAGATTGCAACTGTTTGATAGGCTAGTACAGAAGGTAGGAGGTATCTTGTTTACAGATTCTGAGCAATAGGATGTTTACCATAAATTAGGTGCGATTTGGGCATGAGAGAGAATATTTTCAGTCCCTAGCATGGAGAGGGTTAGTCTTTTATCACAACTCTCTAGAGTGTTTCCAAGAAAATAATTCTGCTGCTGTTCTTAGCTGTCTTTTTGAGGAGTCTATTCCTTTCATGGATTATGGAAGCATTTTAAAAAGACACTCAACTTCAGTGTTATGAAGTTAACCATTATGAATATCTCACAGATGCTAATTGCTTTTTTGCTCACTCTTAAAAAAAGTCAACAAATCATAGCTATGCTCACATGTTAGAAGTTCCTAGAGAATCAAAAAAACAAGGAACAACCTTTTGTGACAGCTACTTGAAGTAATAAGATGGACAGATGATGCTTGTTCAGGTGCTTCAAATAGCGTCTCTGTCTCTACAGCTGTGCGGTCCATGGCCACTGTCTCAACCTACCATGAGTGATCTCCCCAACTTCCCCTCCGTTTTCTCAGAAGAAATATAAATTACTTCCTCTTCCACAAGATTTAAGTAGCATAAAGAGCAGTATCTTGAATTAATCACAGAATCAAGAGTTGGGAGAAATTTCATCTTTCTCTGATAGTGGTTTTCTTTGGCCTATTGCAAGTAGTTTGGGTGTACAAAATGTTATTTAAATTACCATAGTGTTCAGGAGGTGCCACATAAATTGAGCACTTCCTATACCATATCAACTTTCTGTCCTTTTAGGGATCTTGATAGATGGTAGTGATTTATTTGGGACAGAAAAAATTACTTCTGTGTTAAAATGGTATTTTTTTTACTAATTGTTTCAGGATTTTTGAAGTCTTGTAATAAAGTAAAGGAGGCTTTCATTTACAAAGGATGGATTAGGAACTGTAATGAATATTGAAGATCTATTGAAAGGTTCTTTCCTTATGCACTTGTATTAGTTGCTAAATGTCTGTCAAAATTAGACTGCCTAACTGAAAAAAACCTCCAAAACATTTAAACAGAATTTTGCGTTTTTACTAGTGCAACAGAACTATTTGTGCAGGGAAGAAACAAGAGAAGGAAATAAAATGAAAAACATGTACAATACTATCTCCAAATGTGCTAAAAAGTAGATGGAACATTGGGTACCCAATCTACCTTTTAGGGTTCATTTGTATTCACTGACTGTATAATCAAAAAGCGGTGTAAATAAAGAACCTTAATCAAAAAAATAGGTTGATTTGCTAGAATCTTACTCTGACAGGCCAAGTGCTTTGAGCATATCCATAAGCCTCAAAACCTAATTATATTCTGGTTGAATGTCTTGAGGTGGAAGTTAAGAACAGAGTGGAAGTTTCAGATAGATACTGATAATGTACATTTGTTATTTTCCCTTTTTGTAGCTTTGGTTTACATTTTATTACAAATTATTCCACTCTGTGCTTTGCTGGGATAGGGTCATTTTATATTTTAGTTTTGTCTAGTTATAATTCAGAGTATATAGTGGTCTAACAAACAGCTTATGCTTGAGTTTGGTTGGCCTCACCTCTATCCCTGGAAAGGTAATGGAACAACTTATCCGCCAAGTTGTCACTAAACATACGAAGGAAAAGATGGTTATCAAGGGGAGTCAACATGGATTCACCAAGAGGAAATCCTGTTTAAAACTGATAGCCTTCTGTGAGAGCATAACCGGCTGGCTAGATGAGGGGAGAGCAGCAGTTGTCATTTAGCTTGACTTCAGCAAGGCTTTTGATACTGTCTCCTATAACATCCTCATCAGAAAGGCCAGGCAGTGTGTCTTGGATGAGTGAAGGAATAGGTGGATCAAGAACTGACTGAATGATAGAATCCAGAGGGTAGTGATCAATGGCACAGAATCAAGCTGGAGTCCTGTGTTGGAGGTCTTCAAAACCCACCTGGATGTGTTCCTGTGCGATCTGATCTAGGTGGACCTGCTTCGGCAGGGAGATTGGACTAGATGATCTGTAGAGGTCCCTTCCAACCCCTACCATTCTGTAATTCTATAATTTCTGCTAGAAACTTGAGTCATGTGCAGGGTTGATTAATATACTCTTGTAGTCCTCACCATGCAATGGGCATCATGTAATTCTTGCATATATGCTGCATGATTTTCATGAGGAAAACTGATTCTAGCATTAGTACAGACATTATTAGATGCCAAAATTGCATAAGAATCTTTGCAGATTAAAATAATGTTCCATTGGAAAATAGCAGACATCAGGAATATAGCCCTTTTTTCTGTATGAATAGGGCTATTAATGTGTTTTAAACTGTGATAGATAAAGAATTAAGATTATAATGCATGACTGAGAATCTTAGCTGAAGAGGAGGATGAAGAAATTCTTCTGGTATATAACATACCGTCTAAATATTTTTTGGGCTATGTTAGAAGAAGTGATTTGCTTCTGAGGGCAGTCATTATTGCATAACTTCTCTTGTATTTGCTTCATAGTTATAAGTTTATTTCATTTGACAGTTTGAGGAAAATACAAGTTTCTTAATTGGACAGATTATGAACAACATTTTTATTTAGATTTCTGAAAATAAAGAGTATCTCTGATCTTGTCAGAAAGGCAAATTTCTTCCATTCCCTGCTATAGTTCTGGTTCCCAGACAACTCACTAGTCTCCACTGAAGTAATGTGATTTTATGTTTTTCTTTCTCTCTATTACATCCTCTACAAAACAGTTAATAGGACTCTTTTTGCTTGAAATTGATTTGATGATTCTGAGATTTTTGTCTTGTTTCTGCTACCAACTGATCCAGAAGCTCCAGGTTCAGGAGTACCATCAAGTTCTCTATTTAAACTCCAAACCTTCCAATTTGACCGAGCTAATTTATTGTATGTAGCTTTGTTGAAAACACAGCATTAGCAAGACGTTTGGTGATTGTTTCTGGTCAATCTTAAGTATTTGGAGAGGAAAAGTTAGGCCCTGAAATGAAAGAAATTTTTTATATGAATGTTGATTATAGCCTTGCCTCAGTGATCTTTTAATCTTGGATTGTTTGCTCTCACTTGAATGTCTGAAATCTGTTTTGTGCTGTAGACACAATAGCCACAGATGAATTAATATTACAAAGATTTTTAGTATGTCTGCAGTGTTTCTGCATTGTGTACTTAGGCATTTCCTTTTTTATTATTTTTGCTTTTTCCATTTTGGAAACTGTGACCACTGCAAAAATTGTTGTTAATATTGTTAGTAAAATCTTTTCAGAAGGGATATATGCAATGATAGGTAGTTTTATCAAAGTAAGTTCTTGAGATCGAATTTAGAAACAACGTTATCTACTAATGAATAAGGGGAACAATTAACAGGCTCAAAGAAGATCCTAAAAATTTCTCACTGCATAAAAACTGTAAGAACACATCAATTTTCAGTAGAAATAATAGAAGAATTGTTGATAATTAGATTTACTATTTATAATACCATGAAGATTTAGTTATTTTGGTAAAGATTCTGTTTCAGTAAAAATCCATGTGTATGGCTAAATAAATGTTTGTCATTGATTTGAATATTTTTGAATGGTATGTTGATATAATCTAGTCTTGTAATAATGCATAAATGGTAAGGCAAGTTAATAGAGCTGAGATACAAAGTTTTCTTTCCTCACCCTTCTCCATTTTCCATTTCAAATGAGAAATTGGAATGCTTTAAGATCTGAATGAGTGATATTAGTAGTTACTTTTAGGAAAATATTCCTTCTCTATTATATTGTCAAATTCTTTATAAATTCTCCTTCTACTATAACATTTATTTTACTGCTTCAGAATCTCAAGCTGATGTACAGTTTTATGTCTAATGATTACTCCCATATTGCATTAAAACTTTCTGTCCGAGTTTACCTCTTGCAGGACTTGTCCAGCCCTGTGACAATACACTTCCCTCTAGCCCGATTGACTTTTTTTTTTTTTTTAATGTATATACAAATACAAAGTCAGAACTGTTCCTTTTCAGTTTGACATCTGCATAAACCACAATTGTTCCTTCTGCCCTTCTGCTCACAGCTAGTTGTTGTCTCTGCTGTAATGGAAGACTGACCTTGACAGACCTTTGAGGTTGAACAGTCTACGCATTTTCTTTAAAGTGAGCTTTAAAGCTTGCAGAGCTTGAAATGTTGGTGTCCCATGCTAGTGGAGTAGAGAGTGAATATCTATCAGTAAATCTTCATTCAGTAGTTCTGTACTTAATACTGCAGTCTTTTCTCCGAAACTCATGAAAGCAAGGCTATGGGAAATGCATCTGAGACACGCTTTGATTATCAATAGTTGGCACAGGCTTTGATTCTCTTATGTGACTTTCCCTCCAACACAGAGGGTTATCTGGGGCTCCAAGATGATCCCACAACAGTTATTTCTGGGCTCTGGAATCTCAGCTGCAGGTTTTTCCTAAATTCCTCTGAACTTACTAGAATGTATTGTACAGATTTCTGGGTCATAGTTTGACCTCAGTGAGAAGGATTGCTGGTTTTTGGGGTGGCAATTGGAAATCATTGGTGATGTACATATCCAGCACCTATTTCACCTGTTTAATTTAACAAAGGCTAAGATCCACTGAAGTTTCCTTAACATCCAAGGTATTAATCCAAGAAACTTTCAACTCCATTGGAAAATCTTTATTTACCTGTTTTCTCTTGATGCAAATATGAGATCATTCCTTTAGTGGAAAGCTTGTAGCATGCATGTTGTGAACCCACCAGGACTGGCCTCAATCTGATAGCATGTAACAACTGATACATTATCCTACTCTCCATGTAGCTGTCTAGCTCAACTGTAGTTCTAACAAGCGTCAGCTTTATCACTTGATTGCCATAGCATAAATGTGAGTTCTAAATCTGTGCCATACAATACTTTTTCATATTTTTTGTTGCTAGCCTCATTAATTCCACTGAACCATCTTGAAATTTGAGCATGGCACTGGTTGCCTTAAAGAGTCTCTTTCTTGTCCAGTCATTCCTTATCAGGTTCAATTATTTTCATTCTCTCATGTTAAATTTGCAGGAAGAAAATGTAGCCAGAAAGACTTGTTCTTTTTCTACTTAAACCATTTCAAATGGACTACAGACTTGGGTGCTCTGAGTCCTATGTGAAATGAAATCTTTTAGTCCAGTAATTCAGGATGTACAGACTTCAGTTCTGGGTAACTTTATAATATATTGATTCCCTCACTGAATTTTTAAGAATGATTTGTTTCTCTTCTGTCTAGTGAATGTCTTTCTCTTCCTAAGGGTTCTTTCTCATAAGGATGGATGTTAAATTCATGCCTACAAAACAGACTTCAGTTTTTCCCTCCACACTTCTCTGAAATTTAATACTGCTGTTTACTGTGTGCCCTTATAATTTCCATTACCTTTTTTTTTTCTTCATCAGGTAGCTTCTGTGTGTTTCTGTCAGAGCAAAGTCTTTTAATTTTTATGCCAAATAATTTTTCCTGTTAGAACAAATTTACCTAAAGGAAAAGAGTTTTCCTCCTTTTCTTCCCCATACTTCTGTGTATCTCAGGTCTTGAAAATACCTCAAAAATATGGCTTACTTAAACTAAGTAGTCTTATATTTGTCTACTGCTTCCGCCCTGTGATAGACTCTTTATCATTTCTGCTAAGATTTCAACTTTCAGGGACAATTGAAAAACAACTGTTCTAGTCCCAAGAGATGGAAACCAAATTCCACAGTTTAAACTCTTTCTTCAGGGTGGTATTTTACCCATATCCACAAATAGGATCATCTCAAGTTTCTGCAACAAGGCTTCTTTCACAGTGGTGCAGACCTCACTGTCTTCTGAAGTCACATTTCAATAAGCCTCTAGAATTGTTTTTGGAAATAGCTGTGGTAGGCACCTCCTTGACAAAGCCATAAACACATTGAATATGGTGAACGTAGAACTATTCACAAATCTTGCAACACTGGAGCGAAGTACCAGTACTAATAGGAGATAAGTTTAAAAATAAGGTTTTGAAGAAGTGTTTTTTTATTTTCAGTCAGTAATAAACTTATCCATAAACAGGAGTTTGCGGAAATGGAGAGTATTAGTGATTCCAAAAGGGATTAAGTAATTTTGTGGACAGCAGTTCCATAAACTGATGCTAGAGGGGATAACATGGATGTACCATACTCTCTCATGTTCCTAATCCAGTGACTGCATGCTGTGGTAGTGGGGGAATGCTTCATGTTTTGTGGTAAAGCTCATGTGCTCTCCTTACATAATATCTCTTGCTACCAAGAATACTAGGTTAGAGGAAAATCATAGTAAACTCAGTAAGACTTTTTTTTTTCTTATCCTTTCTTCTGAGCAGGGAGCACTATGAATGCAGTTGCGTCAAATGGTCCAGTTAGTAGCAAAATTTTCACAACAGAGCTTCTCTGAAAACTTCTTGTCTTAGTATTTTACTTCTGTGCAATTGCAGCCTCTTCCTTCCATCGACAGGATGGAAAAAAAACTACAAACCTTTAATTTGACTGAGGTTTCAGGAAACTTGAAACTTCTTTCCAGCACCCTTGGGATATGCCTGTCTGTTAGCTCCCCTCCTTTCTCAGGAGTTTCCCAGTCTTTGATTATTCTACTGACTTAATACTGTTGTGATTTTCACTCTGCTATAGCCTGTAATCTAGGAATTTCTTCCTGCTGGACATGTTCAGTGGCTTTCAGGAAAAGGACATATCCTGCAGATTCTCCTCAGTAGGCTCCATCTGACCACAGACCATCAGCCAGGACCAAGGAAAGAGACAGATCTTCCTTTTGCCCTTAGTGACCATCCCCTTTAGAAAGCACGGAACACAAAATTAATAATAAACTGTCAACAAACAAAATTAATTCTGCTTTTTATAAAAAATGTTCTTTTTATTTCAACAGAACACAGGCAGTCTGTTTCTTAATTTAATCTGAATCATTGTGTTTACTATGCACGATAAGATTTTTTTAAATTACCATTGTTGACTACATTATGTTTAGATATAGTCAACTATATTTAAGGGAGAGTATCAGTTTTGACCTTGGAATTTCCTTTTTATAGGTTTCATTTAAGAACGAGAAGAGTGATGAAGTACTTTGGAACTTATATGAGAACAAAATTATATTAAAACAAAAAGAATTATCATAGATATCACCTTCATGCTGGTGACATTATTATCATGACCGATAATAAGAAAAAAAATGTTGGACTTTTTAGGGATGCTTGAATCTACCTGACTTTGAAGGACTAGGTACTTTTATATCAGCTAACTTTGTAGTGGACTCACTCTAGATGGTTGCTAAACCCACAAGCTACTCAGTTTCTGTACCCCCACCCCCAGCAGGATAGGGGGAACAGAAAGGGAAGAGGGAAAACAAGAAAACTAAAGCAAGAAAACTTGTATTATCAAGATTAAAATAGTTTAAAACACAAAGGAGAAGTGGAAGGGGAAATAGGGAAGGAAGGAAGGAAGGAAGGAAGGAAGGAAGGAAGGAAGATAAAAGGGAGGGAGAAATACAAATTCATCGTCTCCCAAGGGCAGATCAATGCCCAGCTAGTTCCCAAGCAAAAACTGACTACCCACCAACCCTCCTTCCACTCCACTTAGTTGCTAAGCACTGGCATGGACTATCTTGTGGTGTGTTAGAGTCATCTGCCTGATTGTGTCCCCTCTCAACCTCTTGTTATATTCACTGCAGCGGGAGAGTGAGAAAAAAAGAGAAGGATTTGGTGCTGTGCAAGCACTGTTCAGAAACTGCTAAAACATTAGTGTAGTGTTAAGACTGCTTTCGTCACAAATCAAAACCACAGCACTATTCAAGTTGCTGTGGAGAGATTTAACTGTATGGTAGCCAGACCTAGAACAAAGTTTTATTCATTAATGAGAACTGCTAAATATGTATCATGAAAACAATATATTTGAAAGTTTTGTGATATTAAATATGTCTTCTATTTTTAAAAAAATAATAAATTAGTTTATTTAGAAATAGGAAGTGTTAGCAAACCTAAGTGCTGCAGAAAATCCTAAAGCAAGTGACTCTTCAACAATCACCTTCTATAGGAAAGATGCCTAGTGTTTTCTAGTAGGTTTTATAGTTACTGTATATTTAGTACAAGCTTATGTGTCAGCACTGAAAGACCTCAGAACATGTAGTAACACTTGGCAAATATCACTGGTAACATTTGGTAAATGCTAACTTTTAAGTGATGACCACTAGATTGGAAGCAGTGTCACAAGGGCTAAATTCACAACATGAAACCACATGAGCTTTAGATAGAAGCAAATTCAAAGGATTCAGTACATATAAGCAAGTTCAGAATAGAAAAATATGTTTATACTCTTGTTTTATGGAGAAGCTGACATACAAATATATTACACTGAGAAAAGTGGAACAGAAGTCAGGAGTGATCATTTGAATGTTGGATTTTAAATGGGGAAAAATGCTTTTTTGATGTCTGTCAGCCCTCGCTTTTGTTGAAGATGAGGGCTCTGCTCTCTCTGGTCCTGTGATCTTTTAAAAGTCATGATCTGAGATATCCAGGTGAAAATATCTACTATGCAAATACAATTACAAATTATTAATAGTGTTTTAAAGAATCTCAATTACAACAATTAAGCACAGAATTGTAATTATATTGTCTAGAAAGCATTTCTAGAGTTTAGGGTTTTTCTTCCGATTATAAACAACAGAAGTAAATATAATTTTATCTGCTACTCTGTAAAGCAGTTAATAATGTTTTGGATGACAATAGGACCTGAAAGTGTAATGTTTAACCCTGCTTCCTTCAATCTTTGGAGAACAGACTAAATCCTTAATTCATCTCTTCTGCAGTATGACTTTGTAAACAAAAGACTGAGAACCTTAAATAGATTTTATTTATATGTTAAGCCTGTATGAACTCTTAAAAAATTCTCCTGCTACTGACAGGTTTTAAATATGCTATACCTATAAATATAAATCCAGCCTATTCTCTGGTTTCTTTCTAGAATAAATAAATAGATAGATAGATACATAGATAGAAAGACAGTGAGCTTTTGTAATTTACATGTGAACTAAATATACTATCAAACCAGTCATTACATTAGGAACGAAAAAATATTGTGTAGGTGTATTTGATTGAAATAACTAGAACTAAGACCATATGAGTGACGTTGTTTAGCTTGAACACTATGAATAGATTTTGAATGCTTTTATGAATTGACAATCCAAATCCTAATACATTATCAATGTTCATCAAGCCAATTAATTATGTCATAGGATTTTTACAATATGATGTATCCCTATGAAAGAATTTACGAAAGAGTAGAAAATAAGATTTTTTATTATTTTGTAGTTAATGTATTATTATATAGAAATTTTTGTAATGGGACCTTATCCAAATTGTAGTCTTAACAGATGGGATCTTGTTGGGGTTCCACGTATTTAGTTATTTAGGACTTTAGTAAACAGTGATTTTATCCAGTCTGTGATTGGAACAGATGTGATCTTATCAGGGTTCCACTTTTTTTCAGGAGCATAAAATTGCCATGATTTGCCGTACAGTGCTATAGTTTACTTTTTGTTCTTTTAGAACCAGAGTCCTTTTTAGCCAGAATTTGCCCTTGGGTCCTAAAAACATCATAATAGGGAGTTAATGTTTTATTCTCTATTAATCCCATTAAATCCTTTTAATATTAGAGCATGTGTTGCTTTATAGCATTAACTAGTGTCTTGCACTCAACAGTATTTTCACAGTTTATGACACTGCTTAGGGCATTAACAAACAGCTGTTTGAATTAAATGAGCAGTTAAGGACCCTGTTCATTAACTCAAAAGTTTCATGTATTTTTAATTCCTTAAATCTAATGGTATTATCACCCTCCAAGAAATCTATCTTTGATTATAATTTGCTGTGACCAGTATCAGTTTGGGTGAGATGAGAGAGATTATTTTTTGACTATAAACTCTATCAGTGGTGAACATCTTCAGTGAATCTGAACTGTCTTCTAACAGTTTTAATCTTTTGGGATATAAAACTTTTAAAGTTGTTTACAGCAGTTGTGTTAAGATTTCTTCCAATTTTGTTTACTGATGACTTCATTTAGCTAATGTAAAGAGGCAGTTGGAACAGAATTATTTGCATTTGAAATGGTGCTATCAGAGGTTTCTGACTGACTCATTTAAAAAAAAAAAGAAAAAGAAAATTGTATTTGAACAGTGACAGAGTATCTAATGGAGTCTTATGTATCTAACGTACATAGGCACTTCACATATTATACAAGATTTAGATTTCTAGATCTTTTTTCCTCTTAGAGTGTAAATGGTATAACTTTTCATTTTAACATGGATTCTATTTGGCTTTTATTATGAGACAACAAACACATGTTTTAAAGTGAGACAAATTTGTCATTGTGAAGCTTCAATTTAAAAAAACCCCCTTTTATTGTAAATGTGTGTGTGTTTATGCATGTGCACAGACATATTCAAGATTAATATTGCTTTAGTACATTTTCATAGTGTATTTTAGAGTTATGCATTTAAGGTCAAATTCTACACATTCAATAACATTACTCATATCCACTAATTTAAACATGTACTCAGATGTCTGTGGGA
Source organism: Colius striatus (assembly GCF_028858725.1). NCBI lineage: Eukaryota > Metazoa > Chordata > Aves > Coliiformes > Coliidae > Colius > Colius striatus. The sequence continues at coordinate 52,418,516 of NC_084762.1, read as the reverse complement.
GTTGGTGAAGTTTGTCAAACTTTTAATATTCTTTTAATTCTTTAAAATATTCCTGATAATTTAGCTTCACAAAACAAAAAAATTGCTAATCAAACCTTCACTGAGAAGAAAATAATTTGAACATACAATACTTCACAGTAGGTTTTACCGGTATTTTAATGATTACTTAATCCTCAGTTCAGAGAGCATCTTTCATACTCACAGTTTTAAGCATGATAAGGCTTTCTAACAGAGAATGGTAGCATTGTTTACTTTAGTATTTATTAAGCTTCAAGGATATTTAAACACTTTCTCTCACAGCAAAGATTTTGGGGCAAAAGATTAAAACACCAGTAAGACACTAGAACAGGTTGCCCAGAGAGGTTGTGGATGCCCCCCATCCTTGGAAATGCTCAAGGCCAGGCTGGATAGAGCTTTGAGCAACCTGGTCTAGGGGAAGATGTCCCTGTCCATGGCAGGGGAGGTTGGAACTAGGTGATCATCCAACCCTTCAAAGTCCCTTCCAACCCAAACCATTCTATAGTTCTATGATTGCCCATACTATGTGCAATAGCTGAAATATGCTGCTTCTTGACAGTACCAAAATGACCAGGAATGTGTTTCACTCACCACTCACCATTTGGTTTCTGAGTCTTTTCCTCTTATCAACTCCAATTCCAATATTTCAGCTTATTGTTTTCAAACTGACTATTCACATTTATGTGAAGCTCTAAAAAAAATCTAGGACTTAGGATAATGTTTCTATAGGTATCTTTAGCATAACTATCCTTAATAATAAGTATCCTTAGGATACTTGTATCTAAGTGTACACAGATTACCCTGTCGTTACCATTGTCCTTTCTCTGGGAAGTTCTTCAGTCTTTGGTAAGTGCACCTCTCCTCAGGAGAATTCTCAAGACATTTGGATGCAGATTCTAGGCAGTCTTTCTAGCAGCTAAATAACTCAGTGCAGTTTTCATTGCAGATTTCAGCGAGGGAGGCCAGGATATTTGTAGAGAATGAAGGACTGTCCAAGGGATGTTGTCATAACATGGGTACGAACACAGAATAAACTGGCTCTAATACAGAGCTGTCCAGTTCATCTTAAACCTTAATCATTAATTTTGGGTTCTTTTTGTAGGAATTGTCTAAGACCATATCATGTAAAAGTAAGACTTGAAGTTTTTGAAACAAGTTCATATCCTGAGAATGTTGGAATACGAAAATTTACAATCAAGAAACAGCATCTGATTGTACCAGGGGAGGTTTAGATTGGATATCAGTAAAAAATTCTTCACTTAAAGATTATCAAACATTAGAATGAACTGTCAAGGGAAGTGGTAGAGTCACCATTCCTGAAGGTATTTAAAAGGCATGTAAATGTGGCAGTTAGGGGTATGATTTAAGAATATCAGTGTTGTACTTGTAAAAAGAAATCTGCTGACCAAGTACTGAAAAGACTTGATTGAAATTTACAAACAAAGCAGAGTTTTGCGCTTTAATCCACACCAGTATGATGGATTCTTCATATTCAAAAATGCTGAATATTAAGTGATCACTATCTAAAAGCTATTTGGATTTTGAAGGAGTGTACAAAAGGAGGTGTGGCTGAATCCCTCAGTCATCACAATTATTGTATTACATTGGAACTTTATAAGAAAGTGAGGTGAATATTAAAAATTGGCATTATTTATTATAAAAGCAATGGTTCTCAGAAATACATTTTATTAAGTTTCACCATTTTATCTTTAGATAGAAAAAATTGCTGAAATCTACTGAACATATTCACTAAGAAACTTGAAGGAAGAGAGAAAAAAATGATCTCGTCACTGGCATCACTATGATATACTAGTTCCATTCACCATTAATAGAATGATGGTTATAGACTGGAAATAGGAAATTCACACTGAGGAAATGATAAATCTTCTATGGAGTCCAGAAAGTTTATCATCTTAAACAAAAGAATTGAGGAAAGTGCAGTTTTAAAAGTACATTGGTCATGGGAGAAGATGGAGAGACTAAATTGCTAGCCTTCTAAAGTAGCTTAAATATCCACAATCTTGATTGATATGTGTACTCTGGAATTGCTGGCAAGGAGCAAGATTTTTGGTTTTTGATTTTTTGTTTTCTCTTCCCTAAGATGTCCTTTCCTGGAATAGCAAGATCCTTACCAGAGGAAAGAGTTAAGATTACTAGGTGGCAGGCAGAGCTTAGTATCTTTAAAACCTTTACTCTTGCATAGTGTTTGATTATCTTTGGCCACATAGATAAAAGACATGCTGGAAGAACATCAGATATTTTTTTCAAAGGAACCGTTAAAAGTATCCAGTCTTAGTTGGTAAATTTGGTCAATCTACATCACAGACAAGTCATAGACCTGTAATCATGTATCTAAGGATGTCAATACTCTAAGAAAAGAACTTCTCAGTTAATGGTAGGGACCTTTTCAAATCTTGAGACTCGTCTGGATTTCCATAATCTCCACAGTCATATTCATCTGTAACAAGCTCAGTCTTTGAAGATATTTAAAATCACAAATTGTAAACACTTGAAGACAAGAAAGCAGGTAAAAAGAACATGATCAAAAATGTTATTTAAATTTCTTTTAATATTTCTTGAAGATATCTGTTCACGTTTTTTTAACATTTTGGATTCTCTCTACTGACAAGGGAAGGAGACTTGATTGAAATGCCCTACTGTTCAAGAAGATGATGAAACTTCAGGCTTCATTCTTAGTATGCTTGAAGATAGAGTATTTTTATGGCAAGAAAATTTTTGTAGAGGGATTCCTTAAAAAAAGATCCTCCAAAAGAAAAAGTCACAGTGGTTCTTAGAAAGGACTGAAAAAAAAAAATCAACGATATTCATATCTATACTTAATATCATTCAAAAAAATGTTTTAACTTCAGGAGAAAATTTAGTCAGTAAAAGATAATATCCTCTGTTGCAAATAAGGATGTGTGCACTTAATGAGACTGGCAGGCAGATCATGCTGATAAAATCAGTACCAGGCATCAATTCTGACAGAAACATTGTTATTTCCAATCCATTTCTGTCCCATATTTCTCATATAAATCTGTATTATTTAGGAAATTATTTCAGTGAGTCTAAGTGCCTAGTCTACTTTTCAACTGCATTTTAAGAAGATTTTCTAGATTTCATGAAAGACTATTTTTTTTCTCCATGTAGACTTCTAAAAACCACAAATTCAGGACCTGCGAATAACCTGCTTAGGAGCCTGTCTAGCGTTTCCTATATGTCAGTATGGAACAGATTCCTTGCAGTGACACAGTTCTCTGAGCAACTATGTAACTTTTCTGCCAATATTTTACGTATATTTTTAAAACTTACTCTTTCAAAATGGGAAACAACTCTACACCACTGTATTTTCTTTCCATAATGACAAATTTCTCGATCATATCACTAAAATAGTTTAAACTTTTTGCATTTGTCCGAATCTTCCAGCATCATCCTTGGCCGGGATAATTTTTCATACTGCAAGAGTAGCGATAACTATCGCTCATGGGAAGTAATTCTTTCTTCACCTTACCTGTTATCAACACTACTGTATTGATTTGGCATCTTGTTCTGATGCTTATCTTGGAACAGTGATTTTGCACTTTTTGTTCATTTCATCAGATTCCCTGGGGATTATACTGCGTGCCATTCCCCTTGAAGTGGGCGTGTGATGAGGAAAATAATGTCAGTTTACCAGTAATTATTAGAGTTGGTATATGTTGACTCTGCAGATGCATGCATCCCATCCTTTTTTCCATCTCTTGAGAGTCCTCTAGGTTCTCCTAATTATTGGAAGGAAATATAATTGTCCTTATTTAATTGTACTTATCCCATTTGTGCCTATGTGCTATGTTCACATTTCTGTAAACAGTAAGGAGATACAAGTCTTAAGCTCGTTCTTTGAGGAACAAGAGGCAAAAGTTCATTCTTTGAGGAACACGAGGCATAACCTCAGAGTTGTGGATCTGCAGAGCAACAGTTAGGAAACACAATTACTACTTTACCTAAGTAGGCTAAATATGGAAAAATGTTTTTCCTGTCCATGTTTGAAAAATATTCATTTGTAAAGTAACACTGAGTCTCAGTGTCATGGAAGCTGAGAAAGTGTCTCGTGTATGAACTCCAAAAATAGGGCGTTTTTTGCAATAAGTCAGTTCAAAATGTATTCATTTTTTAGGCCTTGTATGTTACATTTTTTCAGTTGCTAGAATGTTAAATCAACACAGTCAAAAGAGAAAAGAAAGAAGAGAGAAATGGAGGAAGAACTGAAAAGCTACAAGTGTGAATAAGTAGGACTGTTTCAGAGAACATTTTGAGCGGTAGGTGCAACATGCTAGACATGGTCTGATGTTATGATTCTTCTGATATTAGTGAAAAAAGATGCTCCCTAGATAGCTTGGGCAGAATATTTTAAGTAAGAGTATTATCAGAATATCAAGTGAGTAATCTGTCCTTTCTCCCAAAACAGGAGGAAATGCAAGATAGTAGGTTTAAAAGTTCTCCCTAGCCTGGTTAGAGGACATGCAGTGCTGGACAGTAAGGTTCAGCAGCTGACATTATGCTGTCATTAGCCAGACATTTGTTATCAATGAAATGCTGCAGGACTATTGTTCCAAGGCTGTTGCTGTAAAATCATAGTGCATTGTAGTTTGTTGGAGGTTAGTAGCACTTGTTAATTTGATCAAGGCTGAAGTTTACGGAGGATAAAGTAAACAATGCAAACTGCAGACACCATCAGTTTCCTATGGGCAGTGAAGTGTAGTTTGTTCCATTTACACTTCACAACAACATCTGATGGGCTTTGTCAGTGCTGCACAGAGTAATTAAACCTGAAATCAATAGCAGGCATTTGTCATGTTTACAGCCGCTCTTTCTGCTGGGTTAAACTCATCAGTTTAGTGCCGTTCTGTTTTACTGCAGAGACACGCTCCATTATTTCTTCAGGTACAGTTGAGATATTCAGTTACATGCCCAATAGTTTGAATACGACAGTAAGATTAAAAGGGGCAGGGAAATGGACAGTTTTTGTAATTTATTCACTGATTTCCTTAAACGATGTTGGATTTCCATTTTCTTCCACCTACCCTTTATGGAACCCTTTATGCCCTGGAATAGATTTCCATTGTCCAATGGTGACATTGAAGGCAGCTCTAAAATTGTATGTAAATTGAGATAGAATATAACATTATTCCAATCACAGGATATTGCACTGAACTAGCAAAAATAAACTAGTGTACTAGTTTTATGACAGCAATTCCAAGCCTTGGTTTACATACTGGTCTTACTTGTAGTTCCTTTTGAATAAAATGGAGTTGACGGGGTTTTTTTTCAGTTTGATTCAACTATTGGTACCTGTGCTCCTTCAGTTCTCTTGGACATTCTTTTTCTTTTCCCTTAGTTTTCTTAATTATGGGGTCAGATCGTCCTGAACTTTATGGCAAGAAAGTTTTCAGTTCAGTGGTAATCTAGTTAGTCTTTGGATATGAAACCCAAGAGAGAGACTTTGAAGAAACTGAAAGTCTACACATTTACTGTGTAGAGATGTTATATGATTTTAATGTGAGTTCTAGTAGTCCATTTTAGAAATAGTCTCTGTCTAATGGTATCTGCTAACCTTCTTATTGTTGCTGTATAGACAGCTTTGACATAGTGGTATATTTATGCAGTCTAAGGCCTTTGTTGGGATGTTAATAGTAAGAGTGAAGTTTGACAGATTGGATGTGCCATTAATCTTGCACTGGAGCAGTGATCCTGTATTGCTGATGGCTCAAATGCTTGTAAATTGCATTAAAGATTGCTAGAGGTTCTTTTAAAAAAAATCTTACTCTTGCACATATGCAGTTTCTAGTCCTAATACTTACGTTTAAGAATGATTAAATATTTACTAGCTGATTTGTCCAGAGTATCAGGAAGATTTCCTTCTAAAGACTTTTTACAGGTGATATTTAGATCAGTGGCAGGCAATTATTTCAATTAGAATGATCTTAACTATATAGAACTTTCATCTCAAACAATTCCAAAATGCTTTACAGCCTGTCACAATATATACACAGCTTGCTTTATCCACTGCTGAAGTGCAGCCACCCTGGGTGAAACATAGCAGCTAGTCAACACTGCACAGCAGCATGGGACTGGAAATTAAGGATCTCTGTATTTGTAATTGCAGTGGGAAATTAGGTAGGCTGAATGTAATTACCTGAGCTGGAATTTGGCCAGGAGACTGAAGTTATCACACCTACACTTATGAAGAGTTCCCTGGGATTGCTAATGACCAATTTGGGTAGGACCTTCCATTTATACTTCATCCAAGAGAAAACTCCTACAGGAATACAATGCCTCCAACAACTTTTTTGTGCATAGCTATTGCACTGATATGAAGGATTGAACAGCGCTGGCATGTAAACATATAACCGTATGATATGTGCTTGAGATTAGCGGTACAAAGCTCAGAAAAGATATTATTCAGTCAATGTTTGTATTTTTAAAATTTTTCTTCATGAGTAGGGTTGGTTAAGTGAGGAGGTGTATAGTGCAGGTATGATGAAATATTTGCATATCTATAAGGTCTTCAGTGAGAAAGACATGATATTTCTTACATTTTTGGCTGAGGGCTAGAAAAGATTGGGTTTACTTAATTGTCTTCATTGTATTGCATTTTATTATGAGTGTAGAATGAGACACTTCATATTAAAGCTGTTTTGTATAGTGTGTTTCACTTTATAGGATAGGCATCTGTAGAGGCTAACCAGTCTAAATTAGTAACTGTCATCGTTATGTGTGGCCAATCATGATGAGCTATGAAGTAAAAAAATGTGAAAGAATATTCTGCTTCTGTTGACTTAGCTCTTTCAGTTATCTGTACCATAAATATTTAGCTCCAAAACATGCCAAGCAGAGATTCATGGGTCTGTTTATTAATATGTGAGACTTCTTTTTAGAAGAAAGTATGATGCAATACAAAATATGTCAGTTGGAGCTACTGATAGTTGAGCGAAATATCACAATTCACTGTCTCATCTAATATTCAGTGTGGATTAAATGCATAGATGTAGCTTCAGAGTGATCCACATCAATATATACTCTCAGTAGAGTTTTATGATTAAGGCAGTGGAAGGGGACTTAAGTGCAAGTTATGTTCTCAACTGTACATATTATGTAAAAATTAGCTGGATTGTGGTTTGATTCCTGTTTGAAAAATGGAATGGAAAAATATTATTTGTTACAGAGAAAATTCTTCACACCAAAATTTCTTTGGTGATACAGCAAAAATGTTATGGCAATAACTGGAAAAACCTGTAGATAAATCCAGCTTTTATCTTTCTTTCATCTCTCAAATACCAAGAACAACTGTGTATTTTGAAAGGTTATAAGGCATGCTAGAATTAATCACAATCCATGGTATTGTTTTGGTTGGAAAAGACCTTTGAGTCCTATCACTAACCTAACACTGCCAAGCCCACCACTAAACCATGTCCCTCCACACCTCATCTATCCTCTTCTCCTATCACTCATTACTTGGAAGAAGAGACCAGCTCCCACCTCATTGCAACCTCCTTTCAAGTAGTTGTAGAGAATGATAGTGTCTTCCCTCAGCCTCCTTTTCTCCAGAGTAAGTAACTCCAGTTCCCTCAGCCATTTCTTAGAAGACTTGTGCTCTTGACCCTTTTTTATTATTTATTATGTGCATCTCTCTCTGAATGATTTGTTGCTAGTAAGAAGACAGTTAAGCATTGTGTAAACAGATCAGGAACAATGTTAGGTTTCCTAAAAATCTTGTAGGTATGCTGGTATTGGAAAACTTCATGGCACCTTCTCTAAATTAAGCAGTTTGAATACAGAATATTCTTGGTATATTCTACACCTGACAACAGAGTTGTGATGTGCAAAAAACAGTAGCATTTATGTACTGTTCAGGAAAGTGCTATGCTACTGTCTTGTAGAGGATTTTTGATACTAGTTGATCTTTCAAAAGCAGAAGGAGTTTTGGGAGGCAAGGAATTAATTTGCCTGTAGTAGTGTTTATGAGTATATGGCTTTTAAGAGTTTCCTACTCATTCCTGCTCGCTGTCCTCAAAGGGAGCTGTTTTCCTCAAGTGTTTTTGGAAAAGAACTAGCGACAAGAGGCATATGGGGATTTTTATGTGATACCATGATAAATAATGTTATGCATTAAGAGTTTCCTGTAAGTTCCAGACATGTAGTGACATGTAGAGATTTTCGAAGACAATGTGAATTATAAGTATTTGCTGACCTTTCTCTGGAGTTCTCATAAAATGAACTGAAATGATCCTACTGAATTGCAGAGCATAACTAGTGGGTGTATTTTCATTGGTTAAATTAAAATATGACATAACAGCAAGAAAGACTTTGAAAACAGAAAAGCTGAATGTATCATATTGTTTAGGTAGTGTGGATAGCAGTAGAATAAATTAGTTCCCTTTGAATGAAATGTGAGAAATAAGCTATTAGAAAACTATTTAGCTGTTCTGAAAACAAGGAATAAACAGGTTCTAATTTTGAGGTTTTGCCATGTCATTTTTTTAATATGAAATGAATATAAAACGTAACACATTTTTCTTGTACATTTACACAGAAATAGTATATAGCAGAAATTGTGTTCTCGAAGATACACGTATAGTAACATATAGTTACTATATAGTTACATATAGTAACCCATGTGTCTTAAAAGTGTTGTCTGCAGACAGCAGTCATTTAAAATTTAGATTTGTTATCACTTTTCTTTGACTGTTTTCATGGTTTTCATGGTTTGTACTTTTATCATGTAAAGTATGTTACCAAATACATTGTATTTCAGATATTAGTGTTAAAGTTACTGTGACAGTTGTTCTGAATGTAAAAAAATAGTGATCTGTCATAACAGAGGGCAAAATTTTAGTTTCATGCCCAAGCATTCCTTTAATTTCATGCCCAAGATTCCTTTTTTCTCACATTTTACCTTGCCTGATGTCCTCACCTGTCACAGCTACCAAATATTGACCCCTTAGATACATTATACAAAGTGTATCATATCCTGTTTCAATACTGGTAGTGATTATCATTCCTTGAGCATCAAAAGTGTTCAATGCCTGTTTTCTGATGTCACTTGGCAGGTTGTCAAATATCAGAAAACTATATTACTCTCCCACAATGTAAATAATGTACTATTCTGAGACCTTGTCTCTTATGGGGACAGATGATATGAGATTTTGACCATTCACTATTGAAAACAGACTTCTGAAGAACTGCACAGCACTACTGAGCAATCTAATATTTTGAAGATCAACCTTTTGTATAGAGAGAAGGATAAGAGTGCCTCATGTCCACGAGGAGCAACCAGATAGGTCAGCAACTTGTTAAAGGTTATTTGGTTTGTAAAGAAGCCAAAGAATCAGATCTTGCTCTGGTCCTAATCCACTGTGAAACAGATTGTTTCAACAAACCTGATGGAGGGACAAAGGAAAAAGCTTTCTGTTTTGACAGCTGGAGGAACTGAGATTAATATGACTATCTTGAGGTTGAACTGAGCTCTCATTTAGGTCCAGTATGAATGGCTATCATAATTTTTATTGTAGTACTACAGCACATGGCAGTAAAATCTTTTCCTCCTGATATGTAAAACAAATAGTTCTTCCAAAGTCTTGCTGAAGTAGAGTCATGTGTGACAGTTCCCTGGTGAGAAGTGAAGGATAAAAGCTTCAGACCTTTATGACTCCTCCCACCAAAGATGATGTTCTTTCCAGATAGGAAGTAGCTGTCCTACACTTTTTTTTTGGTTCCTGACTTTCACTTTACTTACAGAGCCAGTGTTTCTATTTATTTTTCCATATATCGTACCTGTACAACTTGGATTGTTTGAGATCTGGGAAATTCTTTGCCATCGTACTAGGAAACTAAATTCTGAAGATGATGCACAAATGGTTCGTATTAATTGCTGATGTAGATATGGCCTTGTGAATTGCCCAAATACAACTTTTTGCTGTCCCTAGAATGCACCTATCAGAGCTGAAGCTCTATCAGTGTCTTTGCTAAAAAAAATGCCTCCATTCTTAATGTCTCCTGAAGCTTTATGTATATTCTTATCAACTGCTGCAGTAATACTGAGGAAGACTCAAAGCTAATGCAGCATGTGATAGAGTGATTCTATTCGCTTCAAGAACTCAGCAACTGCTCCTGTTATGATTGTGGATTTGGGAACTTAATGCTTGGAGCGTTCACATTACAAATATGTACATCACTCAAAGATGGTAAAAGGTACCACTTTCTGATCACTGAAGTTCTTAGGTTTTGCAATCCACATAGAAATTAATCTACATCCCTCCTTTCCTATCCTTAAACAGGCTCCTTTTTTTTTGATAGTAGAAGAGGAAATGATGTTGGGTGTAGCTCCCTTTGCTTTGCCCATTTATGTGCTGACCATGTTCTCGTGATATTGAAAGAGAAATCTTCTTTATTTATAAGTGACAGAGTATCTATACATAGACAACAATAAAAGTATATTTAAAAGGTATTTCTCCAAAAGCTTTACTTGTTGATAGTTGCCTTTTTTGTCCTGGATATGGTTCTAAGATTATTTGTAGAGTATGATGATTTGTGCTTTTAGGTTGGCATTCATAACACTCAATTTTAGTTTATCAAAAATACAAGAATGTAATTTCTTTCTCAGTGGCCATGCCTGTGACTTCAGTTGGATTAACTACATTTGAAAAGACAAGAATGAGTAAATTCTACTGGCTTGCCATTTTTATGTAGAACAACTACTGGACCATTTTTACAGAAAATTACAGTTCCAAAAGGAATGAGCAATGCTAAAAACTGCATAAAAGCAAGGATTTTTGGTATCAGAAAAAAAAATCTTTCTTTAGAATTACTGTTCTATCATTATATAAATAAATATAACCCCAAATTCAATGACAATTAGTTTGAACAGGCTATTTTTTATATGAATGCTTTCCATATTACAAATATGGTTCAAATTATAATATACATTTTGAAATATATATATCAATTACATATATCTCATTATTTAAATACTTTCTGAGCTGATATTTGGTCACATAACTTGATAAAAACACAGAACAGCTGTACATGTGTATGCATATTATAACTGCTTGCTTAGAGGACATATTAAATACCCATGTTATGTTTTATACAGAAAATGTCAAATTTCCCACAGCTGTTGAGATAGTAGGATCCTGTGAAGGTCTAGTGAAGAAAAATAACTACACTCAGTTTAAAATATTTGCCATAGTTGTCTTTGCTTGTTTATAAGAGTTATTGTAAAGTGTTATTCTGATTTGAAAAGTTCTAGTGAATATGCTTTTAACATTATGTGGGAAGGTATATTTCTTTTCTGAGCATTACCAGTTTTTAACAATGAGTTTTTAATAAGGAAACTTTACTATTAATTCTTTAACAATTGCATTCAAATAGTTTGCATAAAATCTTGCAAATTACATAAACTATTATTATATTTTCATTTTACACAATTACTGCACTAGATTTTATGAGACCGATTATGACTTGAAGTTTCGCTTCTCTGAGGCTTTATTTAAATGGTGACACATGCTGTACAGTGAACATCCAGCAGAAGTTGTTATCAACTTCTCTGTCATAGTGTTTATTCTCTGATATCAATTTTTTTTTACTCTTTTTTTCTCCAGCAAATATTGTCTTTACATGTAGTAACCAATAGAAAACCCACAAGTGAGGTACTTGTACCTTTTATTTTTACGGTACTATTTTTGATAGTATATTTTTTTATTACAGTACCTTTGAAATTTTTTGCTTTGCATTGGATTGCATTATGAGCAGTATGCATATGCAGATTTTTTAAAGGACATGAGTCCCTTTTTTGTATCTTCACTTTGTTTCTATAAGTTAACCCCTCCACACTGTCCTCAGAATTCTTCCACAGAAGTCAGGTAGAGTCTCTAGCATACAACAACTTGACTCTCTTCTGTTCTTCTTTTTTGGATTGCCAGCAATCTCATGTCTTATTTCTCAACACACTGCACATCTTCCTGTCGTTATGTGATTGGTCTGATTTGTGTGTACTGTGTCATTTCTGCTTTTTATATATTGAAGTCATCACAGTGTTGATGTTGTAGGTTTTACACGGTGAAGGTTTGCATAAAAAGACATCTTAGATTTTGCCCTAATGAGGACAACAGACAGCAAAACTAGTCGCTCTGTTTCATAAAGCAGGAGTTCCTGCTAAGGACTCTGTAGGGTAAGCAAATAAGAATAAGGTAGTTTCTCAGATTTCCAGATAGCAAGATTTTAATATGATAGGGAGAGCCTGAGGTGCAAACACAGTTTTACAATATTACATTGACAACTGAACTGTGCTCTTATTGATCTACTATACCTAGAATACAGACCTGTTCTTACTGAATAATTGATGTTTTGGTATTCTAGTCTATTATAGTCATAATATATTCTATGGTTAAAATTTAACTTCCTTAATATTTAAGGGTGCAAGATACTTCTGAGATTTTTATTGAGAAAGTTGATAGATTTGACACAAAATTAATTACTTTTAAAACTGTCCATTAAAAAAAATTAGGTTTTGTACAATTTTTCATTATTTGTTTAGTGTGTTCAGTGAAGATTTTCTAAACTGTATTTTTTTAAATTTTAAACCAGTTTATGCTAATTGGAGAGGAGTGAAGATGCATTCTGTTATTTAAAAAAATCTGGAATAAAAATAAGGTACAGAGAATGTGATTTTTCCTACTCCCTCTTGAAATTAAAGTAAGGCTTTCTTCATTGGAAACAATAAGAAAATTTTTAAAGAAAAATTATTTCTTATTAGTATTTCGTTAAATCCTTTAAAAGATAAAATTAATCTTCTTAATTATATCAATATTTTCTATAGAAAAAAACAATGTAAATAGGTCAACAGTTCTCCAACATCAGTTACTGTGTTCCAGAATTCCATGAGAAGTGTTTATTAGGATGAAATCTAATACAGGAGATCCTAGGAGAATTTCATAAAAAAAAAAATCTAGAAACTGAATTTTTGCTATGAATGTTTGAAGGGACATTACTTTGAAAGTATAATGGTCAAAAAAAATTTCAGCCAAGAAGACCACTGGGTGTCAGTCATGTGCATTTTCACTACAGCAAAGTTCACAGAAGCCAAATGGCTTGTCAGTGGACCAAAGGGCATAACCAAGAGTAGACAAAATATGTTTCTACAAAATTTCATTTAGAACATTACCATAGAACAAAGTATCAATGTTGATTTTGATCAAGAGATTAGTTAGTGGCATTTTTCAAATAATTAAAAAAATGTCTGGGTGCAAGGTTTGAAAGCTGATCTCTTTAACTGTGGGGAAAATAAAATGGATTAACTTGCACAGCCAATATTGAATCCTAATATTTTTATGGTTGACTACAGTATTTAAAAAAATATAGAAAGAACATTTGCATTAGAATCTGAATAAAGGGGCTTATTATTTATTTGCTTAATCTACTCTGCATAGTGCCATTAATGTAAAAAAAATAGTTTTTGTAATGACAAAAAGAAAGCGTGTATCTAATGACCTTACTGTGAGTAATTAGCCTTTTCCTCTAATGATGCAGAATTGTCCATCCCTAAAAATATAAGAAAAAGGACAACCTTTATATTTCTTTAACTGATCATAATTAAATAAATAAATGGACATTCCCATGCAGTTTCATCTTTTATGGAACAGCACTGCAAGTAAAGTTCTCTTTCATAATATGCTCTAAAAATATTGACAGGTATATATAATCAAACCGTGATGATACAGAAGAAAAATTAATGATGCAATAGTAGGAAAATAAGTTTGTGTTTAGCAGTCTAAAACTATGTTGTGCAGAATCCAATAATGAAATTGTAAACTTTTTTTTCTTTTGAGACAAAGCATGTAACTTTAGATATGGAGGAGGATGTAAGACTGGAGAAGTTCTGAATTCTATATAATTTCAAAAAGTTTTTCATAGTTATATGAACTTTAAGCTGAGTTTTGATACTGAATTGCATTCCATTATATCTGGAGATTGACTTTATTCCAAACAAGTAGTTTTAACTTTTCCTGAACTAAAAAATTCTTTTGTGGAAAAGTCTTCAACAATGAACCTAAATTCAGAGTTAAAGTTTCAGAGTATAGCACACACTTTCAAGGAACATTTTTATATGTCCTGTTTCCACACTATTCTCAATAAATTCAAATTTGAGGTTTAAAGCAAATGTGTTTTGTTTTTTTGTTTTTAAAAAGGAAGCATCTGTTGAGATACAGTGATATAGAATTTGTTTTATGTCTTTTCTGATCTTTGAATGATTGTTGTTTTCTTCTACTAGTGTTCAGAGCCAATGGATCTGATGAGATCCTCTTCAATCAATTCCTGATATACTGACACTCTATATCGTAATAGATGTTTAAAATGAACTTGTAATAAAATCTCTTTAAAGTTACAGTTTTCCACAGTTAGGATCAAATCCAAGATGTGTCTTCTCTTTCTTTTTGTTTAACAGTCTGTCATTCATGTTTTCTGCAACAGCAGTGTTACTTATTCATTTTTTTTGGTTTTGAACATTCAATTTTGTTCTCTTTGCTTTTAATACTTCTTTTATTTTTCGTTTTTGTGGAGTCACTAATTTACTCTTATGCTTCCCGATACCACTGATGGAGTCAGTGATCCCTAATGCCTGAAGGTTTCATACTTGTACTTCCAGTTCAGTGCTTTGATACCAATCTCTTTCCATGATATCAAGAAAGAAAAGGACTGTGACTTGACATATCTAAAGTTAGACTTAGGAACTTTCCAGTGTCTTGCCTGTCCCTAAAGTTTGCCTATACAAAAAGTATATATGCTTGACATGTATAAGCAATGCAAAATTCTGGTTTTCCAATGTGAAAACAGGAAATATCCAACCACTTTCTAATGATCTTGAATGCTGCTTTTTTTCCGTTTGAACATTTGTGATCATGACTGAGAACAAAAATGCAATAGAGACAAAATTGTATCTGTAGACAGAGCTCTCCCATCCTTGATTTTTTAAGGAAGAAAAACTGTATTTGTCTTTTATCTGTAATAAAATTAAATTGTCAAGCAGCACTATTAAAGTACATTTCTATTCAACAGGACAGGGACAAACATTTCAAACTTTTGAAAGACATGAGAGAGATATTTAAGTCTCTAGGTTCTGAAAGCCAACTTCTTCTTCCAGCTTAAAACTTCTTTAAATGTAACTATTGACATGACCCAGCAATGTGCCCTTGTGGCCAGGAAGACCAGTGGCATCCGGAGGTGTATTAGAAGGGCTGTGGGCACAAGGTTGAGAGAGGTTCTCCTCTCTACTCTGCCCTCCTGAGACTGCATCTGGAGCTGTCCAGTTCTGAGCCCCTCAGTTCAACAAGGACAGGGAGATGCTGGAGATAGTCCAGCGAAAGGCCACCAAGATGATGAAGTGAGTGGAGCAACTCCCTTACGATGAAAGGCTGAGGGAGCTGGGGTTCTTCAGCTTGAAGAAGAGGAGGCCGAGGGGTGGTCTCATTAATGTTTACAAATATATAAAGGATGTGTGTCAGGAGGATGAAGCCAGGTTCTTCTCAATGATGTCCAATGATAGGACAAATGTCAACAGCTGCAAGCTGGAACATAAGAGGTTCCAAAGAAACATAAGGAAAAGTTTCTTCACTCTGAGAGTGATGGAGCACTGAAACAGGCTGCCCAGATGGATTGTGGAGTCTCCTCTGGAGATATTTAAAGTCCACCTGGACAAGTTCCTGTGTGACCTACTCTAGGTGGTCCTGCTCTAGCAAGGGGGTTGGACTAGATGAACTTTTGAGGTCCCTTCCATCCCTTGAGATTCTGTGATTTTGTGATTTGATACTAGAGCATATGCAAATATCTCCAGAGTTTCACTGAAACCATTAGAAGAAGAATGCCAGCCTCTTCTTGACTTTTAAAGGCATTGAACTCCACAAAACAAAGCTTTCCTCCCTGTAATCAGGATTTCTTGACTGTAGATAAAAACAGAACTAAAAATGCTTAGTCAGTTGTGAGGTCTGTTCAAATCTTTCTTTAATGGTAATCAATTTAATGTACTGCTGTTTAGCCAGAGTCATTTGTGGTTCATTTACTGATGTTTTGATCACAGTTTGATGCTTCAAAATTCTTACAGTTATAGCAGGTCATCATAAAGTAGATGTAAGATTTCTTTGCTTTACAATCTGGAGGTAAACACCTTCATGGGAAAGAGCCCAAATAGGTAAATACATTTTTATTTCACATCTAAAAAATCAGTGTCACTACATACCGTGTAGAATTGTTTCCTGGGCTTGCAGTTAGTCTCTTTTTTACTAGTTCAGTCCTTTAGACTGGTAAAACTGTTGATTTTGCCAAGGTTTCTACCTTTACTTCATTTCCAAGACCTTAAAGAAGGGATAAACTTAAATATTTCTAGTACTTAAAATTTTTGCATCCCTTTTTTGTTCAAGTCCTCTACAACAATATATTCAATGGATAAAGGGAACAGGGTCTCTTTTTAGTGTCAGTTTAATTTTATTCATGTACCAAAAAGAACTTTGGAGAGCTCAAGAATGTTCCATGAGTAAATAAGAGTGCATATGAAAAAAAGAAAAATATCTTTTAGCTTTGGCTGATATGAAGAATTGTAACTCTAAAAGTATTAGATACTTTTTTTTTTTTTTACATATGTGTAATATTAAAGCAGACAGAACTTTACTTATATTTCCTGATATTATTTTAGTGACATTATTTTCATTTTTATTTTAGCATAGATTCATAGAATGGTAGGGGTTGGAAGGGACCTTTAGAGATCATCTAGTCCAACCCCCCTGCAGAAGCAGGGTCGCCTAGATCATGTCTCATAGGAACATGTCCAGGAAGGTCTTGAAGACCTTCAAGGAAGGAGACTCCACAACCCCTCTGGGCAGCCTGTTCCACTGCTCCGTCACCCTCACAGTGAAATAGTTTTTTCTTATGTTTAAGTGGAACTTTTTGTGTTTTGTGAGAAGCCCAGAACTGGACACAGGACTCCAGATGAGGCCTCACCAGGGCACAGTAGAGAGGGAGAAGAACCTCCCTTGACCTACTGGCCACACTCTTCTTGATGCACCCGAGGATGCCATTGGCCTTCTTGGCCACGAGGGCACATTGCTGGCTCATGGTTAGTTTATTATCAATCAGGACTCCCAGGTCTCTCTCTGCAGAGCTGCTCTCCAGCAGTGCGACCCCCAGCCTGTACTGGTGCATGGCGTTGTTTCTTCCCAGATGCAGGACTCTGCACTTGTCCTGTTGAACCTCATGAGGTTCCTCTCTGCCCAACTCTCCAGCCGGTCGAGATCCCACTGAATGGCAGCACAGCCTTCTGGGGAACCAGCCAGTCCTCCCAGTTTGGTGTCAGCAGGGAACTTGCTGCGGGTACACTCTGTCCCCTCATCCAGGTCGTTGATGAAGATGTTGAACAAGGCTGGCCCCAGAACCGATCCCTGTGGAACTCCACTGGCCACAGGCCTCCAACTCGATTCTGTGCCATTGATCACCACCCTCTGGGCTCTGTCATTCATGCAGCTCTCGATCCACCTCACTGTCCACTCATCCAAGCCACATTGCCTGAACTTTCTGATGAGGATGTGATAGGACACAGTGTCAAAAGCCTTGCTGAAGTCAAGGTAGATGACATCCGCTGCTCTCCCCTCATCTAGCCAGCCAGTTATGCACTCATAGAAGGCTATCAGGTTGGTCAAGAAGGATTTCCCCTTGGTGAAACCATGTTGACTCCCCTTGATGATCATCTTATCCTTCATATGTTCAGTGATAGCATTCAGGATTCAGCATCTAATGTTTGTATAATTTGCCATCCACAGAAATTTTCTCCCAAACATTGAAGACATATCTGGTTTTATTTCCCACATTAATTATTCACTTGAGTCCTTATAAGAATTAAACTTGTTTTTTTCAAAACTGGTGGAACTGTCATTGCAGTGCTGTCTTATCAATGAAAGGCTACTTGTAGTTACTGTTACATTAGTTTGCTGATAAGAAAAATGCAATCAGTCAGAAAACATTTTATTTTGTATTCCTACTGAAAGAATAATTAATTTGTTCCAAATGGTCTCTATTATTCAAAAATAGGATCTCTAACTTCCCTCTGCCAGCCTGGGTATATATACTTAAGCATACATTTTGTAAAATTATTCAAAAACATAAAAAAGCAAAAATTAATGCTATGTATGTAAAAAGATATGTTCTTTCAGCTAAAGAGTTAGTTTCAGTAATTACGGGTCATGTGGGTTTTTTATTTTGCCTCTAGGTATAGAGGAAGACCCGTTTAAGCTCAAAGACCATCAAAATCTGTAGTAGATCAGTATATAATACCATCAGTATAAATCCCCTGACTCCTGTTAGGACTTGTTCAGACAGGGCTCAGCTTTTTCTACTGTGTATTGTAAAAGGGTTGCAGTTCTAGAGATTTACCAAATAGTTATGTAATCCTTGATGCATAAATTACCAACCGTCAAATGCTGGTGGCAGCATCAACAGAAAGTCCCAAGTAAGGAAAGTGAATCAGTGATTATATCAGCTCAAATTATGTTTTAGCTTCTGTGACTTATTTACTAATAAGCATTGGTTGCATTAGTTGATCCTCAGGGGAAAAATCCTCACTACCTCATGCTTGCTTTACACTAATGTTCTTTTCCAAACTGGGAACTTGTCATCTGTATTAAAATGGCTTTGTGACACTTGGTATCACCTTGCTCTTTATGCCCTGGGAAGGGACAAATGATATGTAACAGACACCAGTGGAAAAAAGTTGCTCTGGAGAAGCTCTATGAAGCGTGAGGGGCAGATGTACATGAACATAGTAATTTTAAAATAAGTTATTTCTTATTTTGCTCTTCATGTTACAACTAGGATACTTTATGCCTACAAAAGAAGCAGTCATTTCTCCCTGGGGGACCAATTTAATTCCTCACAACATCAAGTTTAAGTGGTATAACCAATTAATATAGATCCTTTAATAATTAGTTTATTGTGCTGATGCACCAGATTGTCTAAATCAATTGTTCTTATCTTTCAAATAAAACACTGCTGTCAGAGTGACCGTTTGAAATTATGATTGACCCTGTAAATCACAGGGATTTATATCATGTTTATTATTAAGTGCACAAAATCATTGATCTTAAGTATTGTCTCTACAATTCTTTACAAACTTTTGTCACAAAAACATGGAACCGTAAAATAATTCTTGAATCCCTTGCTACATAAAGTGATTGGTATAAGAGGACATAAAAGGATGGAGAAATACAAAACACATTTTCTCTGTGCTGTAGACACAAAGTGTGTCAGTGATAGTCACAGCTAGGCTAGTGGTTATCTCTCTTTGTAGCCTAAAAATGAAATTTAGTTGTTACAAGAAGTTCTGCATGGCCTGGGGTACTGGACTGATAATTCATTGTTGTGTTGCATGACTTCACATCTGCTTTCCTACTGCCTAGTTCAGCATCTGTTGTGTTAACAATTTCTTGATAGTTTTGAGGAGAGCTTTTGATGTTTTTGTTTGTTTCTTGCATCCACATATTTTGTTTCTCTCAGTATGATTTTGTATTATAGCAGATGGGAACAGCACCTCAAATTTGTTCAGCAAACACACAAAAAAGTGTTACTGTTCCAAGAAAACACTTCCTAAGCAGCTGTGCTGAATAAGCAACCATAAAGACAAAAATATGTGTCAAATCAGGTTAAAATTTCCTGTAGCCTGATATTCCACCTCTGATATGAGATGTCTAGGTAAAGAGTAACAATAGAGCAAGCCTGTTGTAATACTTGCCCAGAATAACCATCAGTCTTCATGATCTCTTGATTTTGTGTTTTACTGAGAAAAAGAATAAGCACATGAATTGTGGTGCTTTTTATCTGTTCACAAGTCCACAAATTCAGAAATTCAAGTGCCAGAGATAAATGTCAGGATGGTCTACTTAAATATATTACAAGCAGACTCATATTCATGTTCTGATTGAATAGGAGAAAGAAGCATAGATTATATTGTGGTAAGCCAAATTTAGTGACAGTTCGACCAGTCTTCTCTTTCATAAAGATAGAGTGCTCTTAAAGACTTTTTTTTTTACCTACATTCTGAGAAATCCTCTGTAGAAACATCAATGAGTGACAGTCAGGTACTTAAAGCATGTAGGCTCTTTAGTTTCTGAACCTTAGCTCATCTTTCAGAGGAGTGAATTAGAGAAGAACCATTTCACTTATCATTTCACTTATCTGTCTCAGCTGACATAAGCTATGCAATGAACCAATTTTTAGGACTAGGCAACTAGTTTAACTAGCAATTGAGTCATATAAAATCTGGAGAACACTATTGTCTTTGATATTATGTTCTTTGTCAAAATGTCTGGACCATTTTAAGTTATACAAAATAGTGGAGCATCACTTGTTTTGTAGTCAGGTATCTTTGTGAAAATTACTGTATTGATGTTCATATTCTACAAGCAAACTTTTCTGTCAATTTCCTATATTCTGTCCATATGTAAAAGTGTTACAATGCTGAAAACATTACTTGTTTTTAGATGTTGAATTTTAGCTTATTAACATCAAGCATTTTATGTTTGTTAGGGAAGGCATCAGCCTGAAAAACAGGTTTTGCCTCTACACAAAGATTAATAAAGGAGATAATCACAACTTCTTCACTGAATTCTACATCTTTTTGTCATATTGAGTAATAAAATGTGTTTTGAATAATAAAAATGTGTTGAAAGACACATAGCATTTTTTATATTTTAGTGATGTAGAGAGTGACAGTTTGGTACAAGAAAAATTTTTAGATTTAGTTGCATAACCATGTCCAGTTTCTGGCCACAGTTTTCAGAATGGATATATCTTGATTAAGACATTGCATAGAAAAAGGTGTAAAATCATTGTTAATATGCTAAAAGTCTCAAAATTCCAGTAGCTCTAAGGGGTGGCTAGGAACCTGTTCCAGCATGCTGCTCTTTCCCTCAGATAGGTTTGTCATTAAAAGGTGAGACACTAAATTACCCGCTTGGGAATAGATTCCAGAAACATATGGATCCTTCCACATTGTGTACTGTGGCCTCAGAACTTGGACTTTATTAGCCCTCTAATTCACAAGGAGCTTTTTTGAGAGACATGGGAGATACTAAACTCAAGGTTTGAGTTTTACCAAAGTTCCAGAGCCCTCCTGGGTTCTGGGAAAATTTGTATCCATAAAATGTTCTGTGTATTTATGTTACCCTTGTGTTACAGCTTAGCTAGCAAGCAACAGGGTCTGATTCTTTTAGGATTCACATATAAATGGTGACATGAACCTGGAAAATTTAATCTAAATTCCTCTGTGCTCAAAATCTATTATTTTCTGCCTCAGACATGCATCTTTTGACTTAAGCAGTATTCCGCTGAAGAGAAGAACAGCAGAGAGGAAACAGAGCAACGTGATATTCTCTCAAAAATAAAACAAAAACTATTTACAGTTGCTTTCTTTGGATTTTAGTGAGGCAACTACTAGAACAGGTGGTTGCCTCCACCTTCTAGTGGTAACATTTCACTCTCAGTTTCAGGCTGTCAAGCCAAAGGGCTGCCATCACTCCTGTTGTATGGACAGACTCCAACCAGGGAGCAGGTGATGATGACATTTGCTCAGTCTGCACTAGCCACTCTTCTAGCTCTGCTTTCCTGCTGGGATACACATCATTCTGCACATGGGACTACCTGTAGTCCTCTTGAAGAAGTGGACTCTCAAGCAGATTCTTCTGCCTATAAAAGCTTTTAAATTATAACTTCTGTATTGGAGGGCTCTAGAATATTGCCTTAGTTTAGAGTAGCCACTCATCAGATGGATGTTTAGGCTTAATTAGTTCTCACGGGCTTCTTCAGACACTCATAGTTGGAAACTTTCCTCCACTCCACTTTATAATGCACATAAGTTTTTAACAGCAATACCTCTCAAATACAGCTGGCAACAACATACATAAATTTAGTAAGTTTCAGGCTTGTTTATTCAGGATTTTTATGCATCTCTTCTCTGTATTGGGTAGCACTGTCATCACTAGCCATGATGTTTTAAATGTATTTTAAATAACTAACTGCATTTGAAGAAATATTTTGAAATGTGAAAATTTGCTATTCTGTTTTATAGTTATGAAATTATCAGAAATTCTGGATGTTTAAAGCTTCTGAAATTTTTATATTCAACTAATTCTATTGGTAAAATTCTACCTGGGCTCCCCTTCCTCTTTTTAGGGGAAAAATAATGAAAACTAAAAGAGAATTTCTAGTAAAAAATAAACTTTAAAATAAATTAAATCACATTATGTCTTTGTAACCTAGATAAAATACCTTAGAAAGTCATGCCTTATGATCACAGGAAGTTCAGTCAAAACCAGATTTAAAGAAATGGAAATTTTTCTTATTAGAGAAGCGTATATTCCAAACACCTTCAACTTCATTTAGTAGCAAACTATGAGTCAGATGTTACATTAGTCTTTAAAATCAAGTTAATCAAATTCAAAACATTAAAATTACTAAGCAAACACATATGTATTGCATTATGTAATTTACTGGTAAATTGGAAAATAAGCATTTTGAAAAGTAAACTATGTGAAGATGTATTCTCTGACAATTAAGATTTTCTATGCAGAAAGGTTTTATGTAGTAAAGATAGAGGATGTGTTCTTTTTATTAGGTTTTACTGTAACCACAACATTTTCTGTACAAATCATTTATTACTAACATTTACTTTACTATAAGTATATTCAGCAAAATCCTAAACACTTGAAAGTAATTTGCAGTTTTTGCATTTGTTTCCCTGGGACCATAATCTTGTCATCTCTGTCTTCATAAGTAAATGAGTCAGGGAAATGATGGAAATGACCTATGTGTTTTTTTTTTTTTTTTTAGAAAGATATTTTGAAGTAAATGTAATTAATTACTACTCTTTTTAGGCTGCTCTGGAGCAAATCATAAAAGAAAATCTGTGGTTAGCTCAAGAATATGAAATCTTTCAGAACTACTTCTTAAACAACAAAGAAGAACTCACAAAACTCTATGACAATAGAATCAGGTTGGAAGTTGCTATTAGAGATCATCAGCAGGTAAAGTGCTAATATCACTCATTCAGTTCATTTATCTCTTCTCTAAAATTCATTAGATTAATGCAACTACTTAATAGAATATTGCTAGTAATATCTATCATCTGTATTCTTATTTTCTTCTTGGTTATTTTACATTTTTCATATTTTTGGGTTTTTGGTCACTTGCTGGTTTTTTTATTATTTTTACAGAGCAGTTAATTTAAGGCATTTTTAATTTCTTTTTTTTATTTACTTAATGGTGCTGTGGAACCTGGTTCAGGTTGATGTTGTAACACTTTCTTGTGGAAGTGTAATGCTAATTCACATAAAAAGTCTTCTATTTGTGTTCATATATAGCTCTCAAAGTACAAAGTTATTACTTGTTTCCTTTTCATGTCTATATTTCTGAAAATTAATATGCATTGAATTCATCATGCTCACAGACCTAAAGTTTGCATGAACAATTTCAGGTAAGAATATTTGTTAACTTGCGTCATTTATGCAGTCCTCATATATTGATGTTTTTAGCCCATTTTCTAGAATTACAGTGTAGAACTCTTCAAATAAATAAATTAGATGTGATGTTCAGATTATTTTCTAGTATTTTATTCTTATCAATTCTTTTTATGTCTTATACTCATATCTTCATCCATTATGAGTTCCTCATATATCACCTCAGGTACTCTCTAATTTTAAAATTCAGTGTATTCAGCTTCTTCCTAGCAAATATAAATAAGGAAATATCTTCAAAAATATTATTGTTAACTACATAGCTCTTCTATATTTCAAAAAGAAAACTGTTTTAAAGTCATATATTCTTAGAGATAACCGTATTTGTAGAACAAGTTGGAGATTTAAAACATAAAAAGTAGGAGAAATTACTGTCTGTCTTTCTACACCAAGTGAGTGTCAATTACATTCTGTTGATATGATAGCAGAAGCAATGTGATAAGTATTGAAGTGTTTTCTTAACAGGACTGGATTATAAAAGGAATTTAGAGTATTTTTTTTCTGAATGCAGAACTAGGGCATATCTCTTCAAGCTTCTACAGCAAAATGTATCTATGTCAGGTTCTCATCTGTACCTTTTATTTCTCTGGATGTCAGAATGCTTTTCTTCTACATTCTTAGAATTTATTAGTTCCTGGTAATATTTGTGAAACAGATTTTCCACTCAACAGTTTGCCTCTTCTGGACATAGCAAGATGATATTAGCATTCATCTCAATGATATAGTCTGGAAGCAAAGAAAATTGCAAATGAGTTGGCATATATTATTGCTTTTTCAATCTCAATTTGAATACAATAAAAAACCATAGTAAAATATAGCAAAATAGCAATGCAATACCAACAGGATCTAGTTTCAACAACAGTGCTATATAATAATTTGTTTTGCTTTTTAAAATATCATTTATGAAGAAAATAGTTATGAGTATGTTGCTGTTCTATAGAAGCTTATAATCAGCATTGCAATACATGTACATAGTTTGTGGTAGAAATTAGTGATGGCAATGTTTAGAATTTTGGACAGTCCTCTGTGCTGTTCAGCAGCAGTACGTGTATGAAGTAAAGAAGCTTCATTCACAATATTAATTTGAGAATTACAGAGACAACTTAATCTAATTTCCTTTTTGATAGCTCTTCATTTTGTGAAATGAATAACTAGTCCAACTATTAAAATCTTTCTATCACTGTCACAGAAAGAATTTAGGAATTATGACAAAAGAAAACAATGTGTTGATTACACACAACTCCTATAAAAACAAGCTATATTTTCTTTTTACATTTTTGCTGATAAGCAAATTACAACTGCAACAGAAAATCTATTCCGGAGGAGTGTCAAAGTAATGATTTTTCTAGATGCTGTGCTATATATATGCGTTGATGACATGAACATACAAGAAGAAAATGTGTTTATCCTTCACTAAATCCGGAGAACTTTCTTCCCTCTATATTTAATTACTCATATTTGAAAGCCAAGTTTTTACAAATTCTAATGTAAAAAACAAATTGGTTTGGTTTTTCCATATTTTAACCTGGATATAGTATGTTCTCTAACTAACGAAGTAGATTTGCCTTGAGCTCTTATTCTTTGTTCAGACCCAAAAGAGGATCTTCTTGATTATGGGTGAAATAATAGTTATGAAGTATTTTGTTACGACTTTGTAAGCTTCTTCACACTTAATAATGTGCACTCATTGAGTGTGGGGGATACACGTTGCGGAATAGAGATTTTCTGCACATAAAAACTGTAGTGCCTTCATCTGCATGAGGAATGCAAAGGCATTCTTGGGAGGATATGAGTGTTTTCTTCTTACTGATACAAATATGAAGTGGATGAGAAGAGGATTTCCTCTCCCACTGATATTTGTAGATGTTGGTGACTTTTCTTCTTGGTGACATTTGGATTTGTGTTTTGAAAAACAAGCCAGCTAAACTCAAAGTGGGATATTAACCTGAGTATATGTGAAAACTAAGTTCCTAAATGCAGATATTTCAAAAGTTCTAAGCCATCATTATGTTCCTTTGACTTAGTATTATTTTTTAAATAATATTCAAGCATTAAAAGTTTTTAAACTGTATTCTTATTCTGTGCCAAGTGCTTTAAAATCTGCTAATGTTCATTTGTAATTCTATCTCTAGACAGTATTTTGTAGAGATTTCAGGTGACTGTAGAAATCATATAGCTATATGACTTGGAGATATTATTATATATATAATCACTACAATAAGACATTTAATTTTATCCTAATGTTTCATTTGATCAAATATCAGTGCAATCAAATATCACTTTGTACAAGACAGGTATTTTCCTATAGTTCTTTATGTTGAGATACTCCTATTCTGAATTTGTTTTTTCTCAATGGTTTACTCTCTTTGAAAAAAAAATACTTCTCTCCACTAAGACATCCTTTAATTTGTTTTTTCTTATGCATGTCTTCCACTGATGAATGGCACGTCTGTCACATTGAATATGCTAGCTTCATTATAACACGAATCACATGTTTCCATTTTCTCTAGATGGCATTGGAATAAACTGTGGTGGATCTTGACATTGTCTTAAACAAATTTGCTTTAGTACCTCAGATTTTCCCTGAACATTTCCTTTTGAGTGTAGTTAGGGATTTTTTTTATAATGTTGATAGATTATTAGTTTTTACATGTGTATTTTGTTGCGGCAAAATCTTGTGAGTAAAAGATTTATAGTTTGCTCTTTATGTGGTAGACTTTCAGTAACAAAATCTTGTCTATTACAGCTTCTGCCCTGCAAATTTGTAAGAGAAGTTTCTTCTGGAAATCTTAGTGGGATAGCTTATTAGCACCAGGAATACAATTATTCTTTAAAACCAAATCTCATTTATTTATCATATCTTTATTTTTGTGTTGAACAATCTTAGAATATCTATTCCCTTAGCAGAATTTTGTTTTTCCAATGTTTTGTGCAAACACATCAATGGTTGTACTGTAGGCATTGGCATTTGTTCTCATAATGAAATGTCTACAGTTGATTCCCCAATATAGAGGTACAAGATGTCATTGTATGTTAAGAACTTAAATACTTGATTCAGTCCATAAAACTGCAAGTGGCATAGTCTTACAAAACTGATACTTGTTTTTGTTCACATAAATTTTTATTTTAAAATAGTCTCCATGCAAATTATAGTTGCTTTAAAATGTAAGTTAAATATTCATTCTCATGTTCATGATCTGCGATCTTCATGTAGCTATATTATAGGAGTTTGGGGTGAGGAAGCCTATTGATTTCTGTTTCTCTTTTTTCACTTTCTGGATAACTGACATATCATTGCAGTAAAACATATGTAGGGTCAATTCATGCTGAATAGTTATTAGAAACCATGATAACAAAAGACATTACCCTGCAGTTCAGTTTTGACAGTAAAATTTCTGCAACATTATCACAAATCCTCATGCATTAGTGCAATGATCCTTACTATAGTTTCATATTAGAATCAAAATACTGCTGTAGCATGCTTGAAACAAAAAGTCATGCAAGTCAAGTGAAGTTCTTTTATGCTTTTATAGATAACACATTTTCATGTCTTTCTCATGCATGTATCTGACGCG
Organism: Colius striatus; assembly: GCF_028858725.1. Classification (NCBI taxonomy): domain Eukaryota; kingdom Metazoa; phylum Chordata; class Aves; order Coliiformes; family Coliidae; genus Colius; species Colius striatus. The sequence goes on along the minus strand of NC_084762.1, from coordinate 52,391,338 downwards.
GAGCCTTTTTGGATATTTCTACCCTTAGTATATTACACATCTCAGGTGTAACTTCTTAAAAAATAATGTCCCTATTGCTTAGAAAGAATAAATGGAATATAAAGTAAATCTGATTATGTTCTGGGAAAAAATAGTAGTAGACACTTTTTCATGTTTTGAATTGCTATGTATCAGTAATCTCAATTAGAGATGAAAGATCAAACAAACTTTTGCGAACTGTTTTATTCCACTAGCAGATTTTTACCTTAAATCATAATTTTTTTAAAAAATATTTTCTAATAGATTCTATCTTTTGTGAAAAAGAATAGTTGTTTTCTTTTTTTTCCCTCCACATCTGTATGCTTCTTCCAGACTCTTCTCAGCATAGGATGAACAGAACAGGAAAAGACAGACCAGTGTAGCACTTTACTAATGAAAGTAGAAAGAGATGGACATTGTTAACACTTCTACTAGACAATTCTTTCTAGCACATACATAAACATTGATATGGCTGTATGCACAAATTGTGGGAACGACCTGGTATGAGGCTGTTCCGTCCTTAGTCAGCTGGTGGGTATAATCATCTGTCTTGTTTCATGTATCCACAAAAATAATGTTTAAGTAGGAGAGAGAGCTTTGGGCAGTGTTACAACTCACTTGCCTTAGGAAGTAAACTTTGCCTTCATCATATTTTCTGAGATATTTGTACTAAGAAATCCACATATAGGTGCTGACTTTGCCCCTAATACAATGCTGATTTGTTCTGTAACACTTTACAGAGATTTTAAGATTATTATAAGTTACAAATTTATTCAATTAAAAAAGGCAGAATCAACAGGCAGAATAGCTTCTATTACTAAATTCAACTCCTTCTTTTGTTTTCTTTTTAAGATTTTACTTTCTTTCTCTTACTTACACATAAAGTAGACAGGCTGAAGAGTTACAGAGGTAGTAAACAACTTCCTGAGGAAAAGTTCAAATGTTAAAAGATATCCATATCTTATTTTATCTACTTTGAATGTTCATTTTTAACCACATGGATTGATAGTTTGAGATTTACATTCTTATTAGCTACATAAATCCATGGTCGTTCAAATTTACTTCAAACTTATATTAAGACCATTATTAAGGTCACAGAATTATAGCTTAATCTTGCAAATACTTTATGAAAATATTTGGTGTCAAAATAGCTTGATTCAGCATTTAATAACTGACTAAAAAAACCACTCAACTTTCAGAAAACAACCAACAAAATGCTCTAAATTAATAAAAATCATACTTTTCCCTTCCTTTTTAGCTCATAAACTAAGTTATTAGAATCTTTCAGGGTTATAAAGCACACCTACACTGTAACTCATCCCAAATGCCTTACTAGGGGTACTTATGTTAAAGTCTTATTAGGCCTACATTTTCCATGCTTGTATGCTTGAAAAACAAAAAAATTCTTAATAGTTTAACATACAAGATTAATGCTCCTTGTTATGCAAACTGTTAATCTATAAACTGGTAGAAACTTTGTATTGCACCATCTTAAATCTTTCTGCTCAGAAAGTATTAAAATATCATAAATCAGCAAGAATGATCTCAGCTAGAATTAGCTGGGGAAAAAAAATGACAAAACAGTTCTCAACTGATAGTGTTGAGTGTCTGTGTGCATTTATGAGTACTCTGGACCAGTCGTGTAAAGATATGACTCCAGGACCCCTACTAGAACCAGGGCTTTACTATCTGTAGCCCATAAAGCCAAGGCAACCAGCTTACAGTTGGGTAGCTCCCAGCAACACTGGTCAGAGTGCAGGAGATTGGGGCAGACATAGTATTTTATGAGTTTGAGGACAGCAATCTGCCTGAGAGATGTAAAGATAGTTGGGAAAAACCTATGGCATACCAAGTGTCCAGCTTTCTTGAGTGACACTTTAAGTTGTCTTAGAGATGTGAAGTCAGATGTCATACCAGAGATCTCAGGGAACGTATTTCGTTATAGAAATACTCCATGTTGGTATTTCCTAGGGTGAGGGAAAAGATGTTCCAAGCATTTGATTTCACAATAAAAAATTATTTCTATTTTCTTTCAATTTGAAGGGGGAAAAAAATTTCCAACGCTATGCTGGCCAGCTCCAGCTATGCACTTTATAGTAATTATCTAATTCATTTACTAGAGGATTTCTAAAAGAAGAAATTTAAATGGAGAATTACATTCTATGTAAGCAGCCATCTCAGGGAAAGTATTATAACTGTCAGTAGTCTTTTTTTGTTCAAGTTTGTCCACACAGATAATATTCCATCTTGTGAGAAAAGTAGGTAGAATTGCCATCTCATGTGTGTGGATGGATAAGAAATGTTATGAAAAGTGACAGCACTATGGCTACCACACATGTTAGTGACTAATCTTAACTTTAAAAATGAGAAATGACTTAAATAGAAATTTGGAATGAGAAAGCAGAAACACTTTATCCTTAGAAACACAATACAGAAAGAAACTTATGTGCAGTATGAATCACATTAGGTTTCCAAATCAGTCATTTTCACAGACATGGGAAATAGCCTAATACAGATTTGGTTGAAAGCCTCATTAGCATTACGACAACAAGAATCAAGATCTTATGAAAAAGACCTATCTCAAAACAGAGCAACTAAATAGATTAGACGCTTTTGGTATATGTCATACATCAATCTGTACTGACATTCAGCGCTCCACTTCAGAGTGATACACTATCATTGTGTATCACCAACTGCAGCTCGTTTTGGGGATAGTATTGTCTCTGTTGTTCATTAAGAGCTGTTCCGCTTCACATCTGAGCATAAGAGTGAAGGACTGCCACTGACTCTGCAATAGCTCATTGTTATCAAAGGGTAACATCTTACCCCGTTAGATCTTTAACCGTCCACTATTGCAAGCATCTATGGAACTGAGAAGGGAACACACTAAGAGCAGATACAGGACAGCAGATATACAGTCTTGAACAGCAGTCTTGAATTGATTGAGATTCAAAGAAATCACTCTGCATAAGGAGAATGGCAGAATCCAGATGAATTTCCCTTGACAGTAACAAGAATCATAGAATCATAGAAAGGTAGGGGTTGGAAGGGACCTTTAGACATCATCTAGTCCAACCCACCTGCAGAAGCAGGTTCACCTAGGTCAGGTCGCTCTTGAAATGCATTGCATTAAAAAGCTGGGGGGGGGGCGGGGGGGTCACACATTAAAAAAAATATGTGGTGGGCCAGTAAATATGAGTCACAGATCTAGAAAACAAAATGGTCTGAAAGACCTGATTCTGAAGTGTCAGAAAAGCAAAGGGGAACTGGATATGCTGCAGTTGCTAGTGTGGAAACAGTTCAAGCCTGTGCTAGAGAGACTTATGCCAAAGTATCCAAGTACTAAGGTCTCCCAGGAAGAGTAAGGGTTTGAAGCAGAAGATAGTTAGGATGGGTCCACTGAAGAAAAATATAAAATTTTAAAATTTCTGTTATTAATTACTGTCAGTAAAACAATGTCTGATGGGACTGAGGGGATCTGTCTTGCTATTCTGATTCTTCTGTTGTCTTCTTGTGACAGTGAGCCAAATTCCTCTACAATTTTAGCAGGCTTTGTCACTGGCAGTTATTTACCATGCTAGGACATCGTTCCTGCTCCTTTGGGAAACTAAAAAGTAGTATGTAATAATGGTATCTCTAAGGTTAAAGTATATGGACTGCATACACTGCATACTGCATAGAAAAGATTTGGGCTTTTTTTTTGTAATCTGACTGTACTGCAAATGAATATAATAGAGCTGTGCAAGTAAGTTTTTGGTTAGAAACAAACTCCAAGAATTCTTCAAATTTGTTTCAGGCTGATCTAAAACTAAGTTTTTCAGAATTTGAGACAAAAGAAGAAACATGTTGTAGGGTAGAGAAAACAGAAGTCTAGTTTCTGAAAAATATTGGTTTGTTTGTCTTGATGAAAACCAGAAGATACTTGGAAAACAATGGATAAGTCTAGAAAAGGCATTTGATATTTTTCAGCAAGGGGAGATGGAGCTCTTCCCCACTTAAATGTCAGTAATTCAGCTGCTCAGTATCCCTCCAGGTTCAAGTATCCTGTTAATATGATTGGAAAGAAAATTCCCTTATTTCCCAAGAACACATGCCTGAATGACCATGTTACAAATTATCCTTGGCTAGACATGTCTCAGTTTTTCACTGTCTTCATAGAATCATAGAATGGTAGGAGCTGGAAGGAACCTTTAGAGATCATCTAGTCCAACCCCTCTGCAGAAGCAGGGGCACCTAGATCAAGTCACATAGGAACGTGTCCAGGTGGGTTTTGAAGACCTCCAAGGAAGGAGATTCCACAACCCCTCTGGGCAGACTGTACAAGGGCTCTGTGATGCTCATAATAAATAAAGTGGAACTTTTTGTGTTCCAGCTTCATTCCTTTACCCCTTGTCCTGTCACTAGATACAACAGAAACAATTGATCACCACCCTCTGGGTTCTGTCATTCAGCCAGCTCTCGATCCACATCACTGTCCACTCATCCAAGCCACACTGCTTGAGCTTTCTTATGAGGATGTTATGGGAGACAGTGTCAAAAGCCTTGCTGAAGTCAAGGTAGATGACATCTGCTCCTCTCCCCTCATCTAACCAGCCGGTTATGCACACATAGAAGGTTCTCAGGTTGGTCAAACAGGATTTCCCCTTGGTGAATCTGTGTTGACTCCCCCTAATAACCATTTTTTCCTTCATATGTTCAGTAATAACATTCAGGATGAGTTGTTCCATCACTTTTCCAGGGATAGAGGTGAGGCTGACCGTTCTGTAGTTTCCTGCCTTCCCTTCCTGACCTTTTTGAAGACTGGAGTGACACTGTCCTTTCTCCAGTCCTCAGGCACCTCACCTGTCCTCCATGATTGTTCAGAAATGATGGAGAGAGGCTTAGCAACCACATCGGCCAGTTCTCTCAGCACTCTCAGATGCATCCCATCAGGACCCATTGACTTATGAGCATTAAGCTTGCTCAACAAGTCTTTAACCTCCGTCTCATCCACCACGGAAAAGTCCTCTGTTGTCCAGTGTGTTGTTACACAGTACGAAAAATTAGTTTTGAAGGAGACAAAAAGGATGAAATAGTCAGTAAAATAGTCATCTAACAGTAGAACCTTGCTTTGAAAGAGATATTAGGTTATGCTAAAAGTAGTTTCATCAATGATGCTGAAGGAAGCAACCCCAGAATACTATATGTCCCAGATCTGGGCATGATACTGAAAGGTGTGACACCTTTCAAATCACTGCTTTAAATGAGACAGTGAGCATGTGAGTTTGAGTTCTTCCACTTCTTAAGGACCCTTAATTCTAGGATCATGGAATGCAGCCTCTCCATGATTTTCAGGGTTCAAGCCTTAGAGTAGCTGTAGCACATTGATTCATGCTCTCAGATAGAAATCCCTGCAGATCACTAGAGATAAATCCAGATTTTGGGATCTGTTGGAATAAATGTATCATATAAATGTCATAAAGTTATCTAGCCCTTTTTTTTAAAAAAAAAAAAAGAATATTCACTATTTCTGAAAAGAATTTGCTGATTCGAAGAGTGAGTGACTGAATGCAAAAAAGAAGGTGGGTATCACACACAGAACCACACAGAATCTTGAGGATTGGAAGGGACCTCAAAATCTCATCTAGCCCAACGTCCCTGTCAGCACAGGACCACCTAGAATAGGTCACACAGGAACTGGTCCAGGTGGATTTTGAATGTCCCCAGAGAAGGAGACTCCACAACCCACCTGGGCAGCCTGTTCCAGTGCTCCCTCACCCACACAGTGAAGAAACTTTTCCTTGTGTTTCTTTGGAACCTCTTATGTTCCAGCTTGTACCTGTTGCCTCTTATCCTATCATTGGTCATCATTGAGAAGAGCCTGGCTGCATCCTCCTGACACCTGCTCTTTATGGAATAAGGAAATATAGTATGAAAAAGCATCAGAACTGTTCTAATTTCCAGAGATAAGCTGTGTTGGTGCAGCTTTACTATCCATTTCGCAGTAACCAAACCTAATTTTGTTAGCCCTAATATGTTTTACCACTAAATCTAGTCATTCTTGACATTGATTTCCGTGCAATTTGTGTAATAGGTCAAGTAAAGTGGTGCTTATTGACTGCTGATTGTATATGTTTTTCCACCTGAGGTGTTATTGTTAATTGACACGCTCTTTCATTTTCCTGGGATAATTTGCACTCTATTTGAGTAACTGCCTCAAATTCCCTGTTTGTAAACTAGGTCTTTTTTGCAGCAACTATCAAATACAGTTTTGAAAATCAGATAAATTTCAGACACTAATTCGTTCCTTCAACAACAAAACATTAAAATAATCAGATTCAAGGTAGTTTGTCAAACATAATTTACCTTTGGTGAATATATACTGTCTGCCCTAACTAAATCATCCATTTCTAGATGTCTCGTAATCTTAGCCCATACCATTATTTCTAGTAATATTTTTGCAAAGGAATTCTGGCTAACACTAGTGGCCTGAAATTTTCTGAATAATTCTTTTTATTTTGACATACGGCAGAGTGACCTACCTCTCTTCCTGGGTGATTACAGATCTTACATTGCCAGATTCTTTAACTCAGTTCTTTGATATTATAGAATTATAGGAAAAGCCATCTAATTGTGGCCTGTTCCTTTCCCGTATGAATTTTTTTCTTGCATTTCAAAGGTTGCCTTCAGAATTTTTTTCTAATTATGAGCATGGTGATATGGATGGTACTTAACCTTTCTGATGTCAGAGATGCATGCCTAGCTTCATTCAGCCAATGAGTATAAATTGGATGAAGTAATATATCAGAAAGAAACCCAAACATAATTTCAAACAATAGCAGTCTGATTTCTGCACTGGTGAACTAGCAGATAATATAAGTTTCTTCTTGTTCTTCTATTGAGAAATCCAGTGTTGATCCCTCTGATCTCCCTTGTTTGCTTTAATTAATTCCAAGGTTCTCCAAACGGAGATACAAAGACCTCAACAAAGACTCAAAGAAAAGATTCCCTTCTGGAAATGTTATCTTGGATGTACAACTTCCTCCAGCTCCACTGAAATAATTACTACTTTTTCTCATCCACACAAGCAATGTCCTCTCCCGGTGCTTCCTGCACTCCCCTATAACTCTCGTGTTTTCCTCTACATACTGAATGGACATCCTTTCTGAGTGACTTCTAGGGATAAAGTGACACAGCCAGACATCAGACCTCTTACTATCTCTCATTCTGTGGCAGGCAGAGAAGGCAATTGTCCACAATCATTTTTAAAAGTGGGAATTGAAAACTCAAGATTACGTAGTCTAAGATAAGATCTATAGAAAGGATTATTCTGTGGCCATGAAGGTGTTGACTTCATTAAAGCAGTGTAACTTTTAAAACATGTTTTAAAACAATGTGCTTTGTCCCTGTTCTTGTCAGAATCTGGAAATGCTTGCCAGAGTCCACTCTGCAAGGGAACCACAGGGGAACCACCTTCCTGCATACTTGCATCTCATACACAGCTGCCACAAGTCTAGTGAAATCTTAGGGGAAAAGAGTGGTACCTGGCACTCTAGAAGAGGTTGTTAACACAAAGAGTAGCTTTTTTCTGTCTTTTTGCCTTAAGTGACTGTGAGTCACTTGTCATGGGTTTGTGTGGTGCCATTTCTGGTAATGGGGAAGGGGCTGTAAAGATTGCTTCTGTAAGAAGTTGCTCTAAACTTTCCCCGGCTCTGAGCCAGACCCACTTCTGGGGCTGAGCCAGTTGGATGCCTCCCCAATCACTTTTTAAGAAGAAGCCAGAAGAGGAGGGTTCTTCCAGTTCTTTCTTCTTCTTCCTTCTTCTTTTCTGGATGATGGTGGAAGGAGTTGGAGAAGAGAGAAGTGTCCATGCAGACCTCAAGGTCAGCAACGGAAGAGAGGAGATGTGCTGGAGCAGTGACTCCTCTACATCCTGTGGTGAGATGACAACTGTGCCCCTGCACCCTGTGGAGAGGAGTAGTGAAGCAGAGATTTGTTTGCAGTTTGTAGAGGACTACCCCATGCCAGGGTAGTGACTATATCTAAAGGGGGCCATGAATTTGTGGGAGGGCAGTATTGCAGCAGAAGGTGCCTGGAATGCTGCTGTGTGCAAAGCAGTACCATGCTGGAGGAGTTTGTGAAAAAAAGCTTTAGCTGTTGGGAAGGGCTCATGCCGGAGAGGTTCATTAAGGACTGTATCCTTTGGGAGGGACCCCACATTGGAGCAGGGGAAGAATGCAAGGAGTCGTCCTCCTCCTCCTCTGAAAGAAGCGGCAGAGCCCATCTGTGAGAGACTGACCACATCCCCCATTCCCTACTGCCCCAAGCCAGTGAAGATAGGAAGAGGTAGAGATATTGGGAGCAATGAACTGAGCCTGGGAAGAAGAGAGGAGTGGGGAAAGGAGATCTTACAGTGCTGGTTGTATTTTTCTCATCATCCTGCTCTGTTTTTGCTTTCTGTCCTGTTTCTAATAGGTAGTAGAATAAACTGTTCTTACTTTCCTATCTTAAGTCAAATAGTTGAGTCTGTTTTGCCTGGAACTGTAATTGGCAGTGAGCCCTCCCAGCCTTTGTCTCGATCCACAACATCCTTGATTATCCTTTCTCCTCCCATCTCGCTGGGCCCTTGACCATCCTTATGAGGGTGGGGGTGGATGGGGTGGTTGAGCATATGTCAGGAATTATGTAGGTTTATGCTACTTTAGTAGTTTACTATGCTAAGATTTTAGGCACACTAAATATGCTCTGTAGGAATCCTACACTCTCTTTTGTCACTCCCTATGTCCTTACTCGTCTTTCCTTAGGCCAGTTGACTACATGATAATGACAACATATAGATAGCTCTGTATGGACTTCTTTAAAGTGGGTTTGCACAGATGTAACTGGAAAACCATCAGGGAACCTAGGAGGGTTGTGACAAAGTGGTAGAAAGAAACCAGCCTTATTTGCTGTACAATAACTTGCTTTTATTGTTAATAGTTAAGAAAAAAAGTATTTTTTATTTGCATACTCAGAACACTTGACCCCAAAGTCAATTAATGATATGTAACATTGACTCACTGTATTACTTTGCAGAGAATTATTATTTACAGTATTACTAAACTAGTGTCCTTTTTAGATCTGATTCCAGCTGCAGTTTTATAGAACAGAGGAAAAATTCCTCTTCCCGAGATATAACAAAAACAAATTCACATCCACTCCTTTCAGAAATCTCTATCATATTACACAAACTAATATGTAAATGTTTGAAAGATATATTTCTTTGGCACTATATTATAAATGTAAATGGTTTCTATTATTTTCTTTCAATGTGTATCTGAAAACAAAAATATATTCTATATAATAATATATATATGCAAGCTTTCTGGAGATTATATTAATTTCAGACATCAAACTCAAGCTAAGCGAAATGTCAAAGTTTGTTTACTAATTTCATACTTATCTTTTCTTTTAATATCCTGTCTTGGTTCTCTAGTTATAACGTAGATGCACCTAAAGTTTGCTAGAAACATTTGCCATTAGCTTCTTCTAAAAAAATTAAATTTGAGGATAATCCTACCTCCAGAGCTTATTCTGTTCCTGGCCATTGACTGTGACAGTGAAAGGCTCATCTGAAAGCAGTGGAGCATCCCATCTAAAAGCATAAAACATATTACATTTCATGAAAAAGCTAATTCAGATTGTTTAATTCTGGTAATATTGCCTCTGTCACCTTCAAAATCAAAATGTTCTTTCCTGTTATTATAAAGAAAACAACCAAATTGCTTAAAAACCCATTTGAATACACTGCTGCCTTATGTTGCATACTAATTTGATTAAAAATGCTTGTGCCTCACTATCATTTTTTACATAAAACACAATTGGTGAATTCAACAAGAAATATAAATGTATTTTAGCAGTTTTTGATGATAGAGTATGCTATAGCATCCACAATACCCCTGGACCAAAGAAAGATCTCAATGCAGTATTGGAAGATGCTAAACTGAATGTCTTGCTGTATTTGTTTGCTCAATGCTTTGGGCACTGTGCCAGCCTCATTGCGAATAACTGCATTAGTCAAGTGTATCCGAATTATTACAACGCGGCGTCCATCCCAGTTATTGCTATTGAAGCATTTTCTGAATCTTCACATCACTAGAAACATTCATTTGAGGGGAGAGCTTTGCATAAATCCAGGACAATTTAAATTTTAGACAGAAAATCTTAACATCTTTACAAATTGATGGTTATTCCTAGAAAGAATAATTAAGACGTAATTGCATTACTTTTATTTACCTGTTATGAACACCTTGCCTGAAATGGGGCGCTCTCATGACAATAGAATGAAGAAAAGATGAGCCAGAGCAGGATAAATTGTATTTAATTTTTATCTGATAAAGATGGGTATTTTCAATATTCATCTCATTGTCTTCTACCTTCACTGCAGCATCATAACTCCTTAATTCTTGATCTAGATGGTGATGTTGCAATGCATCTTTGTGGATTTCTATTAACCATGTTTTTATGAGAGAGATGGCAGGTGGTATGTATTTTAATCTTTTCTCTTGTAGAGAAGATTGTCTTCCTAGTGCAGAGATGTCCAATCTTTCTCACCATAGCAACCTTTGTGCTAAAGCCTGTCTACAAGCTACAAAACAGGAAGTTTCCCATTTTCAATTCAGGATAACTTAGGTCAAGACAATCAGATGGGGTCCAAAACAGCTGAGTAATATTGATCTTTGCAGACTTTGCTGTCTCACTTCTTATGCTTGACCATCTACCTTACTTTGCAAGCTCTGGCTCAGCATAGCCCTGGTCATGAGTCATAGTTCTAACAGGAGAGATGTACTGGAGCTGCTTGATAGCTACATGTCATTCAAGAGATGCCATCTGATCATTCGTGTTGTATATAGATAGACTGGCAAGGCAAAGAAATCTCCCTCCTCCTCCATTTGGAATTGTTGTTTTCCTTCCCCTACAGCAGATAACGATACTTTTCCCCCCCCCCCCCATTATCTAGCCTAAGTGAATCAAGATTTCAAACTGCCACAATAGTGATATATTCTTAAACTTTCTTTCTGAACATGAGGCCCATCAGTGGTCTGTATTTCATTACGCCACTTAGTTGGAAGTGAAAACTCCAGCCTCTTACACCAGTCTATCTTGCCGAGTGCATTATAGCTGGTAGTTTTGTCTGGTGCACTAAATTGTCCAGGAAAGTATATTATCGTGCCAAGAAAGTCTAAATTATCATCTACAAAACTCAGTTAAGCAGGATGTTGCTGTATTTTTAAAACTTGATATTATATTGAAAAGAAAAAAAATCTACATTTCCTGTGAAAGAAACATTTTAAAGCCATTAACTTTGAAATTCTGACATTTTTCTTTTTCATCGTATAAAGAATGTATTTTAATGTAAACAATATATTACAATGTTGTGTTTATAATATGGTAGTATATTAAATGCAGCATTTTCATAGAATCATAGAATGGTAAGGGCTGGAAGGGACCTGTAGAGATCATCTAGTCCAACCCCCCTGTAGAAGCAGGTTCACCTAGATCAGGTTGCATAGGAACATGTGCAGGTGGGTCTTGAAGACCTCCAAGGAGCCTCCACAACCCCTCTGGGCAGCCTGTGCCAGGGCTCCCTCACCTGAACAGTGAAATAGTTTTTTCTTATGTTTAAGTGGAACTTTTTGTGTTCCAGCTTCATCCCATTACCCCTTGTCCTGTTACTAGATACTATAGAAAAAGGGATGTCCCAACCTCCTGACACCCACTCTTTAGATATTTATAAATGTTAATAAGATCTCCCCTCAATCTCCTCCAGACTAAACAGCCCCAGTTCCCACAGCCTTTCCTCATAAGGAAGATGCTCCAGACCCCTGATCATCTTGGTGGTCCTGCACTGGACTCTCTCCAGCACTTCCCTGTCCCTCTTGAGCTGAGGAGCCCAGAACTGGACACAGGACTCCAGATGAGGCCTCACCAGGGCAGAGTAGAGGGGGAGAAGAACCTCCCTCAACCTGCTGGCCACGCTCTTCTTGATGCATCCCAGGATGCCATTGGCCTTCTTGGCCATGAGGGCACATTGCTGGCTCATTTAGCTTATTATCAACCAGAACTCAGAGGTCTCTCTCTGCAGAGCTGCTCTTCAGCAGTTCGACCCCCAGCCTGTACTGGTGCAGGGGGTTGTTCCTTCCCAGATGCAGGACTCTGCACTTGTCCTTGTTGAACCTCATGAGATTCCTCTCTGCCCAACTCTCAAGCCAGTCGAGATCCCACTGAATGGCAGCACAGCCTTCTGGGGAATCAGCCAATCCTCCCAGTTTGGTGTCATCAGCAAACTTGCTGAGGGTACACTGTGTCCCCTCATCTGGATCGTTGATGAAGATGTTGAACAAGACTGGCCCCAGAATCGATCCCTGTGGAACTCCACTGTTCTCCTAGATCAGGTCACACAGGAATGTGTCCAGATGGGTCTTGGAGACCTCCAAGGAAGTAGACTCCACACCCTCCCTGGGCAGCCTGAGCCAGTGCTCCATCATTGACATTTTCATGTCAATGATTTCATACACTTTACTGACTCATCAATAACAAACAATAGAGACAACAAAACTCTCCCAAATTATGAAAATTTAATGAGAAAGCAGAAATTACTTTTATAAACAGTTTCTTGTAGAAAAAAAAAAAGTCTTGTAATACTGTGAAATCTTGGAAGAATGCTCCTTGGGTGGAAGCTGAAACTTTAAATGTTCTTCTGTACTTCTTTAATAAGTGCCAAATACACATTTTTGTCTGCTTTTAATGATAAGTGTAGGTTGATTTTACAGTGAAAAATATAAAAAAATATTACAGAAACTTAAGGCACTGCCTGCTGTATCAATTCTAGGACTTTTTCAGAGAAAAGTTTCCTCTCTGCCTCACAAGGATTGGTACAAAAATTGCAAGTTTTAATAGCAGGCTACCATACACATTTCCTCAAGAATAAAGTAGTCCTGATTTTTGGCACATGAACAAGTTGTTGTCCATTAACTGCAAATGGTAACTGTCTATGTGCACAGTTCTGCAAATAGCAGCATGTACCCACAGTATGGTAAATTATCCTACTATAGGTGAAGGATATGTGATTTCCCAGTCAGGTGTTGATACACTTGCAATATGGATAGATGGAGAGAACTTACACAGATATGCAGACCATTTAACTAGAGGCATAAATACCACATCTTGCAATACTTTTAGTTAAATATAGTAATTCTGCACCTGCCTTAAATTGTCTTGCATTAAGCACTGTTTACATAGGAAAAGAATACACACAATGACTAAATGAGGGAGCAGCTGATGACCTTTTCATGTGTCAAAGCCTTCTGACAGCTTGAGGTTTTTACATATGCTTTTGGATTTTTTACATTAAATCATCGCTCTGTGGACATTGTTCCCAAGTAAAACAAAAAATATGGCTTTGAATAGAGAGACTACTTTTATTTTACTTGCGCAAGAATGAACATTTCTGGAAGTGCCTTAGATTTTTGTATGAGTTTGGGGAAAGAGTTAAGGGTGGAGTTGTTTTATCATGAAGAATGGCTAAAAAGCTTCATTTTGCATCAGATGGTGATGCCATCGATACACACATTTTTTGAAAACAATTGCTCATTCAAGAAGAGCTTGATGTGGTCTGATAGCTTCCCTGAGCAATTTGAAACTCTATATGTATGCTTGTTTAACTCTTTAAATGTAATCTGCCCTCCTCCCTGCTGGGTTAGTAATATAAGGTTTTGCATACAGTCAGAAATGTCAGTAGCTAAGGCAGCCGTAGCCTTTTAAGTTCTCTGAAGCCCTTAGAGTGTTCATACTCCCCAAAACCAGTGTGTATGTACAGTTTACTTAAATGTACCAGGCAGGCAGGCAGCAGTGATAGCCTTCATATTAGGGAGCAGATCTGAGAGACACACAGGTAGAGTGCAGATAACCATCTTTATTTCATGTTAACATTTTTACATTCATTGAGAGGCTTGACATTACTGACTATCATTTGGAAGATGCTATACCTACCAGATACTTCAAATTACATTTCTTCTTTTTATAAGGGAACAACAAAAGCTCAGGATAATTGATTTCCCCCTACTGGCATGAGTAGCATCCTGTAAAAGGGATTATCTTTGGTTTCCTTAGTGAACATATTTTCTTCCCAGAAAGGAGACGTCAACAGCTGGAACCACAAAGAGACAAGCTTATATGTCTTTGCAAAATTATTTAATCTGCTACACTTCTGACATATCTTAAAGATACTAAATCAATGTACATAAGATAAGATATGTTCCCCGTTCCCTCCTATCCATTTTCTTCTATTTAGATGCAAAGTGATCGAAGTCTAGCAAACAAGCCATTAAGAGAATCTCTATGGTACTTGAAAGATCTTTAGCTACTCTGAACCTCTGTGTGAAATGAGATTCCTGCAGCCATAATTTCCTTCCAGAATCAAATGAAGAGACAGTTCTAGTTCACAATTATAGCTAGAATGCTGTAATTTTCTGAAGTGTTGCCCATGATCATTAAAAGTACTGTCAGCTACTCAATGGTGACTGACAATCAGTTCATTGAAGTCCAGCTGCTGCATTAAGGCTGATATTGGAACATGCGATCTGGGACACTGGGGCAGCTACCCTGCAAGGGTATTTTATTAAATTAACAGTAGTGAATGGTGCATAAAATTGTCACTAAGATAAATTTATTACGCTATAATTTTATTCTCACATTATTCTGTATGGGGTGCTACCCCAACAGAGTTTCCAATTCAGTAGTATGCCTGAAGCCAGGGGTTTTATCACCAGTGTGTCAAAGGGTGTCTGGCTCTCATTCATATATAATTTACTCTTATTATACGAGATATTTCTATTTTTCTGCACTAACAGTTGTATATTTTCTAATGAAGGTTTAAATCAACTGGGAACCAGGGTATAAATAGAGTTTCAGTATTTTGTGCCAAATATGGATTGTTTGTCTTCCTGTTAGTTATGGATTGTGAGTGTATTATTGCTGAAGGAAATTTTTTGGGTTTTTATTTTTCTTCCATGTATTTATTTATCATTTAATATAAATTATAGGAACTTTTCAAGTGTTCAAAATTAATTACATCATTTAGAAAAGACGTCTGAGTTTATTAAGAGAAACATATGAGTCTACCTAGCCTGCCTAGGTCAGCTTTGTGCTTTATTGAACTTGTGATAGTAGCTCTGACAGTATCTTATTGTTTAGCATTTAGTAGCTAGATCTAGAAAAGAGCTGAATAACTACGTAGATGCAAGATTCTGTAATGAATTTTTTCTCCCTTCAAAGTTTGAAAATTTCTCCAAAATCTATTTGGTTTACTTCTATGTCTTGAATCTGCTGTTTTCATTGTGTCTGACTACAAAGTTATGTGTTGCTTGTGAGGTGATTAGCAAGTGATAACTGCTTGCAGAACTAAGAACAGTTCACGTTTCACACACAGACTTCAGTCCTCCTTTTCCCATGTTTTTGGTAAGCCCTTGGTGAACTGTTGGCCTTTCACAGCCTAATGCTGTGTGTAATGATGGAGAACTAGCTGTATGTCCTTCTGTCTACACACATTGCAGCACTTCAGGATTATGTTCCCATAGTCACATAAACTCTTATTGTTGTGTTTATATTGGTAAGTACAGAGTTGAACCTGATTCTGTTCCAAACTTTCTGCTTGAACTTCATAGTGAAGGTGGCTTTCTGCTCAAACTACTGTCTGTTGAAACATCCTAAAATTATGTCTGAAATTAGCATATAATGATGATTTTTGCTATAATGTACCCTGTAATTGTTATTTACATATTATCCCTTTTTGTTAGGTACTACTAAGAAAGCGACTCATTGCTTCTGTTCTTTTTGTGGGCTTTTGATCCTTGCACTTCCTCATTTATAAAAGCTTTGATTAACTGCCGCCTTTGTGTTAAAATTCACATTGTCAAAAGGTAGTCTTTTTTTTTTCCATGAAAATTCTGATGGATCAACCTGTTGAACCAACAGTGAGGTTCTGTCTTCTACTTCAGAGATCTTTTTTAATTGTCACCTCAGCCAGACGAATAAAGGAGCTATTCTAATGCCTACAAAATCCTCTCTTCTTCAGCATTTAACAACAAAAAAACAATGTTGCTACAGAGCTCCTACCAAATACAGATCTTTGTTACCCTTTAGTCTATATATTATTCTGCTAAACAAGACTGCCTTTGTATATATAAACATGTCAACAATATTGTTTAAGATGACTTCTCCCAAAAAGTGTGTTACCATTATCAAAATAGCCTGAGAATGAGCTCAAAGAGCAATCACATTTGAGAAAAGTATTCTAGATGAAATAAATATTTAAACAAGCAGGATGTACCTAGTTAAGAAATCTTTACCCATTAAAGAAATGTCAGGTTTTCAGAACTGAATTCTTCATAGGACTTTATTTATAGACTTCAACAGTAACATGCTAGGGCCTAGGATAGTATTTCTACACATCTTGGGTTGCTTAAACTCAGTTTAGACTGGAAACTTCAGCATCTGTCTCCAACTAATCAACTAATCAGCCATACTGTTGACTCTATAGTGCATGAAAATATCCACGCCTGTTTTGAATTAATGCAGAACAGAGAACCTGAGCTTTGATCTTAAGCTTTCAGATGATTGCCATAGCCACCTGGTGGCTAACTCTTAAGGCATAAGTGAACTCCTCTGTTAGTCTCCCTCACTAGTATCTCATATATGAAAAGCTGAAATATCTCAGTGTCACTCCTACGAAACAGGAGAATGTTTGAAATTGGAGAAAATCTTGCAACAAAAGACAGTTCTTTCCTATGTATGCCTAATACTAAGTTTTACTTAAGATCAAAGACTACCTTATTTAAATGTGAAAATTATAATTTTTTCTTCTAAGTAGGTATACTTTTAGCAGAAATTAACATTTTAAAAGCTTCTTGTGGCTCTGCAAATCAAACATTAAAGTTTAAACACTGTAGCGTGTTCATCAGTACAACTATTTTGCTTAAGTGATAAATATTATTTAAAGGAAAATATTCAAATGAAGGCTACCATACAGTGTTACTATCAACTTTTATATAATGAAAAAAATTAAATGAGTCCTTGCTAATGCATTATTGGTATGTGAAGAACAAGAAGAAACAAATCATACACATTTCCCCACTTAATTATTGTGCTAGACACTCATTGTCATATCATTGACCTATTTGGTCACGCCCAAGTTAATCATGCCTGAACCTTTTCCCAGTGGGAAATAAGCTTCTTCACTTCCTGTCTTGCAGGAATATCAACTAAAACTCAGTCACATATGCCCATAGTCTGATCACTGCAGCCCACCATAACCGTGGTCTCCAGCAGGGAAACTGCAGTCTGCAGCATGCCCATGAGAGTCAGTGTCAGAAACCCATCACTTCCCGTGTGCCTTCATTCAGCTCCGTTCAATCACTTACCACATTAAATTATACTAACCTCTGATTGTAAAAAGCACTCCCCTCCTTTTTTCCTTTTTTTTTGTTGTTGTTGTTGTTGTTTGCAGGGAACTGTTTTGTCACACTGAAATAGAGTTTATGTGCAGTGACAGCCTAATAAGCCAGCAACTTTAGTCGCTTATTAAAGTCAAGCATGTGTCTTTGTTTCATGTTGCTAATGATGTGGAACCATCGAGGCCCAAGTATATTTCGTCTGGACGGTGTGGGAGCGAATGCTGAGAGCTCATTACTTGGCTCCCCATTGGAATCCTGCAGGCTTCTGCTCATTGAGGAGACTGTGGGGGCTTTGACAGAATTATTATACTGAATATTTTTAGACTCATTAACTATATCACCAAAGCAAAACATTTCTTCCTTAGATGCAAATGGCTGCAGCTACTGTGGCTTTGCTTTAGTTATTGCAGAAAAAAGGATGAAGCTTGAAAACAACTTAGGGAAAGGATTTTCATGCCCGAATGTTTGAATTTGTAACTTATATTGGGAATGTGTAAGCCTTTTTTTACCACATTTAAGCTATTCATGTCTAAGTGCCATTTAAAAATGCATATATTCTGTTTCATGTAGTAAACGGTGTTCAATCTTTTAAATTTAGAAAGTACTATTGAAGTAAACAGTAACATAAGAGCTTTTGGAATTCCACTTTGTATTCCAGGGTGAAAAGATTTAAATGTAAAAAGCTCATGTTAAAGTAATTATAGATGCTTGAGTTAAGTCTTCAAAGGTAAAGAAATTCAGAGTTAAGGCTAAAAATTCTGACTTTCCTTTAACTTAAATGCTGGAACATAAGTACTGTGCAGTATGAAAAATCACACACTCCTCCAAGCCCTACAATTCCTAACCACAACAGAGTGATTTAAAGGTGAAGAGCAAGACAAAATTTTTAGCCTTAGTCTGAATTTCCTTACTGTGATGGGTTTAAGTTGGTTTTTAATGTTACTTTATTGTAGCTTTTTGTGGTTTAATTGAGACTTAAGATGTACTTGAAGAAAAATATGAATACCTTAAAATTAATTCTTCAGAGCAAAGGACAGAAAATTGCATTTATGGCTCCATTTGTTGGAAAAGTGAAGTTGGCCGTGAGCTGTACATTATATCACCTTCTATAAAATTATATTTTGATTTCTTGATGGAGATTTTCTCTATATGTTGTGTATGAGCTTACCTTCTATAAATTATGAGCTTCAGTAATTGCCAAAGTGTATGCACATTTAAAAAAACTAGAGATAAGTGTTTTTTCTCATCACGTGGACAAGTTTTTGTGTAGGATTTTATTCTCCAAAAGTATTGTACGTGAAAAAACAACTATTTTGATTCCTAAGAAGAAAGACATTGCTTTTATTTGTGGTTCATTTCCTGCTGTAGTATTCTCTGACAATGGTGACATTGTCTTTATACATCAAGAAGTTCTTCTTTCTATGACTGCCAGGGACTCTGGAGGGAATACTTCATATCTGAAACATGTTTCCCATTGGGATTTCACTATCAGAATAACAGTCCTGATCAGCAGCCCATTAGGAAAATATGTTTGGTTTTGGTGTTTTGTTTTGTTTTTTCCTGAAGCTATGAAAAAGAATAGTTAAAAATCTGTCAGATAAGAAAATTGGACTGAATTGAAATTAAGTTTTGTGCACATGGGAACTTCCCATTGTCTCTCAAGCACTAATTTCTTAATAGGTGTAAAGGGACTTTTCAAGTTAAGTACTTTGAGAAAGTGAAGCCTTGGAGTGGACAGGCAGCGTGGGTGCAGTTTTTATTTTGAGGTCTTGCAGTTCCTGTTCTTACCAGTTTGTGGCACAATACTATTTAATTTAGATGTTGGGCAGAGCTTTAGAACTCCAGTGCCTCATGTTAGGTACCTAAACCTTTATATTTAAGCACCTAGATAATAGTAGCCCGATATTTATTGGGAAAAATCGGTCTTTCTGAAAGACGGGATTATAAGTATGGGTCTCTGTAAAGAAACCAGCTCATTAAACCAACGGACATGGTTGTTCATTAAGTAATATACTCTTCCTTTAAGATGCAGATGACTTTTCAAATTCAAATGTAAATACTCTGTCAGGAAAATTCTCACCTGCAGAACAAGTTCACAGTTGTGATTTCAGATGTTTTGCAGTAAAAATAGCCTGAAGCGAACACACCTGTCTAGATACATAGATGATCCACGGGAAATAAAACAGACTTGAGCTGCGTGCATGCAAATGCAATTGTTTCATTTCCTACATACAGTGTTACCATCAGGTTAGTAGATGTAATGGTACTTTAAACAAATGATCATTATCAGTTATGGTATTTACAATCTTATTTCTATCCAAAATTAAAATCACCATATAGTCCTACCATCTTTTCACTTATTTTAGCTATTTAATGCCTGTCAGGCTCTCCACTTTCAGTTTTGGGGAGAAAAGAAAAGGAGTTTTTTAATCTGTTTTACCTAAAAAGATATTTTACCCAAAAAAGCAAAGAAAAAGCACTGCTAGCAAACATGCATACCCTTCTCAGGAATCCAAACTAGGAGATTAAGATTCATTCTTGAACTATGCAACAAATATTTATCAGATGATATGATATAATGAACTACTTTTTCTATATTCCTAGTGACTGTATTTCAGCAGCCTCTGTATTATAAATCTTGCTGTATCCAACAATATGCAGCTTTTTAGCTATCAATCTTTTAGTTTTGTGTATTTGCCAAAAACTGACTTTCCCAGACTACTGTCCAAATTCAAGGCTTTGTACTTTTTTATGTTATGTGGGTTTTCAGCATATATTTAAGATTTATGCATTTTTTTGCTATCTGTAGCATAATAGCTGACTTTGCAGACAAATTTTATCTTCTGTTGTCTAGCCTCCATGCAAGAGCTTTGTATGTTTACTGAAGTGACTGCCTTAGATGAGGAAGTTTTGTCACTGAAGATGTATTTTTCTTCTTGATTTGGTCTTATGTTGGATTTATTTTATGCATATGTTTCAGATAACAGAAAAAAAAAGGAAGGTATATATGAGTTATATAGTATATAGTTCTATACTATCTGTATAGTTCTAAATACTACATATGACTAACCTCAGAAGGGGTCAGGGTTAATAGGCTGTTACAGTTTTTGAATGAAAGACTTAAAGATATGTTAAAGTGATCTCAGTCCAATTTTATGTGTTTGGTTTTTTAAATAAATTCAATTGATAAAGTTAAGTTTATTTGTATTTTCCTTACTGCTTTTCCAAACTCTGGAAAAGTATAAAACATCCAAATAAGCACTTGTTTTTCATTAGAGGAGTGAAAACCAGTTTGTTAGCCAACCTAGTCTTAAACTTGAAACAGGCTGATTTTGTTATTTAGGATATGGTAACTGTGTCTGCACTGATAGGTAGGTGTACCTGCTGTGTGCCCTGCAGTCCTGCTCTCCTTCCAAACTGGAAAGTGTTTGAAGTGCAATATTTTCCTCCTTACTTGTGAGCCCAAATTTTCTTTCAAAAGAAAGCAATGTGCATGTGCAACTGCAGGTTTTTTCTTTCTTTTCCTTCCTGAAGAAAAGAAAGAATGATTAAAATAAGTTATAGTTGTTGATACTTCTGCTGTTAGAAGCTGAACCTCTATTCTGAAAAGTAGAAGAGAAATACATACAGAAGTTGGGAGAAAAAGATCACCAAAATCAGAAAATTCAGCTTATGTCATTTTTGCTTCCCATTTTTTCAGCATTATCATTACAACAAGACTAACAGCATTGATTTTCAAGCACTTCTGATACGTTAAAGAAACCTAAAAAAGCAGAGCCCAAGGAGCCTTCACTGGGCAGAAGTCCAAATAGTGTTTCTTGGTTTCCAATAAGTGCAAGGCTGACTTTGCCATAACATTGGCTTGTTCACCCTACACAGCACTTGGCCATGGATTTCTGTCCTCTGGACGTCAGCAGGAGCCTTGTGTCCTTAACCGGTTGTTAATACTATGTAACACTGTGTTTCAGTTTTGTTTACCTGAGATCATGCAAATCCATCGAGTGGAATTTTTAAATAGTATTAAGCGAAGGCATGTATAATATAGCACGAGATGTGGCACACTGACATGTAGGATGCCTGGGGATATAAAGCTTTCAGGGAGGAGTCCCTGGAGTGAATTGCATTCAGTCTTTGTGTGCAGGAGAGCAGATGAGTTAGTCTGAAATAAAACCAGAAGGTGAACTAACAGTGTTGCTGATCAGATGTTTAGTGTTGGAGTTTAGTCCATTGTCCTGTTTTATTTTGCACTGTTGCCACATGCTTATAGTATAGATAAAATATCTGCAGTCCACTATTAATTCGCAGTTTCATGCTACTTAAGATATAATTTTTACTATAATTTAAGGGAGTATACGGAATGTAAAATTAAGACTTGCTAGAATTAGTTTGAATATTTGTGGGATGGAGAATGGCAGTGGTAGGATATGGGCTAAGGACAGACAAGCAGCGATTTGGAAAACAAACAAAGAAAAAAAAAAGAGTGGAGATACTGGACTTTTCTAGTGCGCCTCAGTCAGTCTGTGGAGAAATGGAAGATGCTCTATGTATTAAGGCCACTCTGCGTTCAAGGACTGAGAAGGAATTCAAGGTTTAGAAATCCATGCTGTCATTTGTTCTGAACAGCACCAATTAAAATGTTTGGGGTAGTGTTTCACCCCCTTCTACCTCTGTCTCATATAGAATGTTGTTATACCCTGTGGAAACTCTGTTGTTGTACTCCCCCAGAAATACTCTCTTCTACTGCACATCTGTTCACAACGTTAAGTCCACTCATTACTTTGAAAAAGACAGGAAAAAACTATGAGCCGTAAAAATAAGACTGTCTCATAATACATAGGGTCTTAAATTAACATTGCAAAAGCAACTGTAAGCCTGCCATTTCCTAACTTCTAAACATTTCTTTTTCTTTTTTTATTATCCTTTTAAGGTAATTGTATGTGATTATAACGGCATTAACTAGATTCCTTCTTACATCTTTCATTTATCTGGTAATCAGAAACATAATACTGAATCTATTTGTGTAATTGTGACTGTTAAGAGTCTTGGAAATCAAGATATGTGTAACCCACCAACTAGCTCATGGTTACCAAAGTCACTAACTCAGGTCATTAATGGTATAAGTACTTCCTCATAAAAAAAGTTTAACCAAAGATGTGTTTTCTGTCCTGTTTATTACTGCCATCAGCTTTTATCTAGGAGAACTACTATCTGAAAGGGCATAGACTGCATTTCAAAGAAGGATTACAAAGCCCAAAGTTCTTGACAACCATAGGGAAAATCAATATGAAACTTACATACTTATATGCTTGTTTTCATGTACACTTGAATTTTTGTCAGTTCTGAGGGATTTTTCGTGAGTTAAGAAAAGATGGCTAGACAGTCTAATCCTTGCTAAGAAAACCAAGCGCAGACACAAATTTTAAACTAGAGTCTATTGAATTCATACATCTTTGGAAGCAATGTTCAACAGTTTTTGTTAGATTTGTTTATTTTAGTGCTTTAACATATTTGCTTTGAAAATACCTGTATGTATATAAAAAGAGTTGTTTGTTTGGGTTTTTTTTTTTAATAAAATTCCTTTTCAGTTCCATTTAAACATAAGGATGTGAAGTCTCCTTCTCTGGGGGTTTTCAAAGCCCACCTGGACACGTTCCTGTGTGACCTGATCTAGGTGGAGCTGCTTGAGCAGGGAGGTTGGACTAGATGGTCTCTAAAGGTCCCTTCCAACCCCTACCATTCTATGATTCTATGATATCTATTTAAGATTATTATATTTAATAATCTTTAGAGTTAAGATTATTTTGTTTAAGATACACATCTGATAGTAACAGATCAGTGAGAATATGCCAGTGACATAAAAAATAAATGAGGTGACCATTTAAGATCTCGGGTTCAATTAATTTCTCACCGATAAAAACCAAGTTTTCAATGCAATCCTGCTCAAAGTTGGAAAGAGATGATGAATTACCCATACTAGGCTGGGATCTGTAACTCCAGCATGGTTCCTCCAGATACACTGCCTTGAGGTCTAGGTAGCCTGAATATACCTATGTGGCCCCTCATAATAGAGACTGTGGTCCCAATTCTGCAGCAAGGACCCTGGTGGCTTACAGCAGAGTCAGATATTTGACACCTGGAGGTCTTGAGGTGTTCCTCAGTGTCAGTGTTTTAAAAGTCTGCAATTTCAGGGCAGTCAGCCTTGTCAGTGTTAATAGGCTCCCTGTTGTGGTGCTAAGGGATGAGGCAAGGATCTATCCAAGCTAGAGCCTGGTCTCCGAGGTCTTCCAGTTTCCTTGCTGCAATGTAAAGATGAAAAATCTTAGGGGCCATTGAAGTTGCTGAGCAAATTTGACTTCAATCGCTGTTAATTTCACTAGCATTGTTGCTTTTGGGTTTTTTATTTTCTCGTCAATCGAAAATATAGTTGTTGTCTTTGACTGTCTTCACTATTCAGTGTTTGGGTCTTTCCTTTTTCTTGAAAGCAGAGTGTAAAATACAAGATTCAGCTGTGGTCATTTCAGGCTTCATCTGTGCTCTGGACCAAGGGCATACTCAGTTCTAATTTGTGAGTGCATATACCTAGCTATTTCCCCATTCAGAGACAGCACAAGACCCACATGCACATCAGTTGTATGAGGGCTCTGAATGTCATTGTGCTGGAAGCTGCTGCATGCAGACAGGGAAGAAAACTTATTGTGCTGCTGTGGGTCACCAGATGAGGGGAGTGCCACGTAGCACTCATAGCCTGCAGGTGGAAAACTAGTAGGTGAATATCACAATTGCTACTTTCAGGAAAAAAGAATGCCCACAGGTAATGTTTGGGGTTTGGTTTTTTTTTTCTTTTTAGAAATGGATGATGTGGCTGAGAACTTCCTAATGTATCAGGAAATCAAAAGTTTTTTAGCTTTGGCACAATTGTTTTAAGTGACAAGTGGAATCTGTTCCTGATCCTGTGATTGAATCAGGGACTGTACCAGAGACCTTATCTTATTGTTACATAATTTCTGCTCTATCATTATGAAATATAATAAATAATTTACAATTGCATTATACTGTGATTGATGGTTACCAATCTCTAGATGCTACTGAGGAGGAAAAGAGAGGAAAGCATGATACACACATGGAAACAACAGAATTCAGCATGAATAAAAGTTTAGAAATAAAAGCATGGAGAATTGTTAAAGAACATTTTAAGCAATAGGTGATGAAAAACATGCAAAATAATGAAACCTAGGAGTGCACAAATTAGCCTCTCCTTGGCTATAAAAAACGCATTGTCAAAACCTACACCATTGCAGTTGACTCAATGCTGGTTACCAGTGTAGTGTATCGCTATTAGCCATCTTGTGTGCCACAAAGAATCACAGAATCTTAGCCACACAAAGTTCTTTGTGGTCCACTTCCATTTGAATCTCTCTTGTTATATGTAGCACTTTTTTGAGGAAAAACAATTTCAGTTTGTTTGCATACAACATTTTGTTGATACTTACAATGTTCTGCCCCATTCAAAGTCCATGCATATACTAGAGGAGACACAGACTACACTTTGAAGTTCAGTCTGTAAATGCAAAAGTCGAAAGATTATTTCTTTACTAACTAAGCACTCTAAATTTGAAGGAGGGAAGATATTGGGGAGTGTAGAAGAGCAGATATAACAAGAAAAGTTATTAAAACTTTTGGATTTTTTTCATTTACTCATATGCTTTAAAGAATTACTACAAACAACATATTTGGGAGTTTTTCCAACGCTGTCTTTCCATGGTTTTGTTTCTTTCTGAAATTTTGAGGTAGGAGTATTGCAGATTGTATTAGAGCTGCACTGTGAAGGTGGAGAATTTTCATTCCTGCCTTCTAAGCCTTCCTAACTTTCATCTCTTTCTTCTTTCTCTCCTTCATCTTTATTATTCGGAGAACTGCAAGAAGTATGCACAATGAATCAACGTTTTTGGAATATCATTCAAACTTCTTTATGTTAGGTACTAACCTATGTACCTGCCATACTACTTATAATTCGAGACTCATGTATGAATGATTTATAGTACTTACTGAGTGATTTAATTACTGACAGTGTGTGACTTCGCTTAGCATTTGCCTTCTGCTCATATTGTGCTTCTTACAGAAATATGAATCCCTAAGCCCTTTTGAGGACAAAGGCAAGGCCTGCATTATTTTATTCCAATTATCTTAATGGCTAGTTAATACAATACGTATTACAAGAGACTGAAGCTAAGTATCTAACTAATTGTAAACTCCATTCTGTGAACACAGAATTTTAATTCCTGCCTTTCCTGTAATATTCATTTTTGTAATGCAATATTTGTCCTGACTCAAGACAGATAGATAATGGTGGTGGGAAAATACAGTCAAATCCTAACAAGAGCTACCTGTTTGTGTACTCTGTTCTCAGATCAGAGGATTAAGTAACCCTTTAGAGGTCTAAGTGAAAATTCTACCAAGAATCATACATGATAAGTGACTGTACTGAGAAGCTGATGTGTAGGTATAGTGGGTATGGGAATCTGAATCATGGTAAACCTCAAAAGATCCTATTGTTTAGTAACCAAGAAAGATCATTCTGTCGCCTTATGCTCATCTCTGAGTCAAGCAAGAAGAAAAACAGCTGTCTAGCCTGAAGATGTAAATCAGAGCTAGAGTCAAAGTCAGGAAGAGAATGGTTAGGTTCATAAGATTTCTGAAATCTAATCTCTGGTGCTAGATAAGAAAAGGGTGTTTGGTTGGACTAAGGATGTCAAATTCCAGCTAGTTGATACCTTAAAGACCTCAGTTTGCAAGTCTCAAGATATCCCTTTTTCCCTTCACAGTGCAGCTCCTAACCTGTATTTCCTACTGTGATGCTTTGTAGCCACATACATTTTGCCTATCCTTCTCTACTTGTTTAAGTTGGATGTCCTCCAAACTTAACATTCCCTTCCTGGGCCCATCCTGGCCATGAATTATTATTACTTATTAATTCAATTATTATTGTTTATGAAGAGCATGTGTGCATCTGTCTCTTTCTAAGAACTTTCAACAGGAAGCTCAGAATACTGTTGGCCATGAAGGTAACATGTAGTCTGTAAAAAACCAGAGGATTATGAACCTAGCCGTGCATTTATGGTAACTTGGCATAAGCCAAGAAATAACATACACAAGGGACTATTTCAAGCACTCCAAACACAATACAGTATTCCATCACTATCCCAAGAGTTGCCGCCATGACAAAGGGTATGCGACAACTTCTGTCTGTTTTGTCCTCATAGGCTATAACACAGTCTTCCGATTAATTCAGTCATTCAGCTGTTAACCTCTCCTCCTCCTAAAAAACTCTTTGTGTCTTAGGGCAGTGAGGTCATCATACAATACTGAGAAGTGATAGTGGACTACATAGTGTGGACAAAGCCATCCTGTACCACTTAGCCTACTGCCGTAGCAGTTTCTAGCTCTGTTTATTTAACTATATGAAAGTAGCCCCAGGGGTTGAGAAACAATGTGCATCTCTAAGATGCAGTCAGCCATCAGCACAGAGGTAACATCTGGCAAGAAGTTATGCACATCTTAATTGGCCAGCTGTTCTTCTGATTGATTCATTGCCTTCAAGGAAGCCTACTTACCTCTCCCTGCTCAAGTTGGCCCTGCAGGATATCCAACCTCTGGGCTGCTTTTGCTGTTTGGGTGGTGTATGGTGCAAATCCATGTGGGAGATTCCTGTGCAAACCCTGGTTTGGCTCAGCTGAAGGCCATGTCACTGTTGAAATGGTTAATGGAAAGTCAAGATTTTGTCATGGCTAAAGGAATTCCGGTGGGGATTCAGCCAAGCATCCAGGAGCATGTGCAACTGCAGAGGTGGCCATTGTATGACCTGGGCTGTTGCAATGAAGAGTCATGCACAAAGCCTAGGAATAGGCTGACGACTAATAGCTCTGATGAGATCACTGACAGGTGCCAAAGACCTAGAAACGCAAAGGAAATGGAAGGCTTGTCTTGTCACGACAGGCTGGTTTCTGGCCACTGAAATGGGCTTGCTTTAGGATCCTTGGATTCACATGAAGTATAGACAATGGCTGATAAATGTGTGTGGCACCTAGGAAAAAAAAAAAAGTCTTCTTTTGAATTTCATTTTGCTCTTCTGCAATAATCGAGAGTTACTTTATATGAATCAGAAGCAACAGCTTAATAGAAATGTTTATCCTCATAATGTTTGATGTTCATTAGTCAAGATAGGCAGGATGCTGTCTCTGTATTCTGCTAGATCTACAACTGAAGAACATTTTGGTAATTAATCTTCACATATTTCAAAGGTAGCAAAGAAGACATGGGTTCACCCATCACAAAGATGAAGATTATCTGAGACCTTGTTTGTGAAAGAAACATTCGTATTAATGCTAGTTTAATAGTTTTATATTTAATACCACATACAAGCTCATGAAAATTTTTTCACAACACTAAATGCCACAAGAGTATTAGTTTACTTTTTAAAAAAAATATGTTAACAATTATACTCCAGAAATCCTTTAGGAGGGGACAGAGGATGAGATATGGTATTTTATTGTGCAATTTCTTCTCTTCAGAGTAAGCAGTAGAATCTGTAAAAGGAATTGTTAGAGATAATGGCTGCTTTAACACAAAAAATTAATAGCAAGGTTCGGAATTTCTTTGAAGCAATATTGTTTACTTGCAGGGTTTGGCATTTCAGCTTGTGCTGGCTGACGTTCCTCTAACGGCCTTGTGCAAATATCAAACAAAAGTCAGGAAAAGTTGTACGCTACCGTAGATTACAGTTTCGGAGGCAAAAAAAAAACAACCAAAAACCTCTGATTTGGGGTAAATGCTATTATCTGCACCTTTTCGAGATGTTTCTGTTCATTGCTTCAGGCTCTTGGGGATGAAACAGCAGTATTTGATTATCAGTGTTACTAAATGATATAGAGAGAGCCATCTGGATAAGTACGGAAACAGTTCCCTTGTATAGCAGTAGAAACTGGCAACTATAAAAATCTTTGAGGGAAGAATAACATCACATGTATTCTACATCTACTAGGTATCAAACTCAAGACTACATTTTCAGGAACCTAATGCAGAAAGCACACTTTTCATTTTCAGATTGGGATTATAGTAAGTAGCCACAATAAACAGGAGGATACTCTGATCTTACACTATTGTCTCCTTTCCTTATATCTTTCCTGACAGCAGTTAAAAATCATGACATCAGTCTGTCATTCTCTTCTTCCTCCATTAAATTTTGATTTTGTCTGCATTTGCTCATAATTTTAGTAGAAGATTGTGTACCGATTTTTCTTCATTTACTTTCAGTGGATCTTGAAATGCAGTTTTCATTTTCTAAAATTTAACTTTGCTAATCTGTTTACCAAAGCATTGGAATAAGGTCAAAAAACAAGTGCATCTTTTCATGTATACTTGCACATCAACCGAGATTTGTTTTTTTTCATGAGGCTTTTACTCATTTTAAAAGTATATCCAGTCTGTTGACAAAAGAGCTTTATTTAAATGAGCTATGTAATCTTTACCAGCAGTCTGTGTAGCAGATTTGACAATAAAGAAATATCTCATTACCTAGGAGCTTTGTATATTGTACAGGTGTTCCTTGTAGTCGAATAGTATAAAAAGATAAATATTAACTGGATTTTGCTAATAAATCTGCCATTCTTGCAGTGCCAAAATCTGTGGAGTTGTTGTAATTGCCGTTGTTTGAGTTGTAACAATGAATGGAACAGATAAGGCTTATTTCATTTACATAGAATTTAGCATTCACAGTGCACTGTTGAATTAATATGACACACACACCGGATCCTCTGATAAAAGATTAGCATCATTTGAAAATAGAGAAAATGTAGATTTAGAAGTGACATATTAGTCTCTGTTCAACATGTAACGGTAATTTGCTTAGGTGTGAAAATCAGAGTGGGTTACGACTGACAGCAGTGACTAGTAGTTAATACTTTATCTGTTAGTTTCATTTGCTACATTTTGTATTAAACTGATATCTCAAGAGGGACTACTGCAGAATTAAAAAATAATATTGTATAGAACCCAGAAGGTCAGGTACTGGAAGGTCAGGTGCCAGTTATATCAGTGTCAGTCAAGACTGTTGTCTAAAGAGTTATATTCACTGGATTTAAAACAGAATTGTATTTTAATAGGAGAATTCAATGAAATAATCCTAGTTTCCTGTACTGTCAACACCAGTGAATAACTAGTTTTAGCTACTTAGCATAGCAATCTGATGCCCAAAGTCTTCTGCAGATCTAGCCCTGAGTACAGTAGTGTTAGACCCTTCTAATCGTCACACCATCATTTCAAGTCTCCCCACTGTTGTCAGTTGAATTTGTCATTGCTAATTGGCTCTAGAAATTAAATAATTCAATTGTGTGCCCCCACCCAAAACAAAAAAAAAAGAGAGAGCACCAAGTTCCCCGTTATCTCTGAAAACCAGAATTTACGTGAATTAGTTAACGTGCCAGGAGTACAATGTGACAGAGACATGAAGGCAATATGTATTTGCAGAGCCGTGATCATTACAATGTAGTTTGTCTTCCACCATTCTCTGTCTTCTTCAGAATGTGAACCTGATTCAGGCTCAGTATACGATTGCAGATGTACACAAGCTTTCCAAGTGTTTTTGAGAATTGATGTGTTGTTTTATGATGGTCCTTACTATGACTATCTCTAGCTCATTGAAGTTCACCTGAACTGAATCCAGCCTGTTGATTACTAAGATATTGTTCAACTTTTGCAAAATATTTCCCTTGCAGGAGGCAGGTGAGAGATCTATTTTCTCTGGATAGTTCTATGACTTTTGTTGAAATGGTGGGATCTGGTGCTCCATTTCTCTGTGACATGATCATTGCTATCTGCCTTGATGTTTCGTAGCTTCTGGATTGCTTGTGTGTATTGCTGACTTCTCAGTTGATTGTTGTTAACATTAAATGGTTTAAGTTCATAATATTTCATCAAAATATGGAATTGATAGTGGGCTGAGTCTACTGACACTTCTTGGAAATGCTCTGCCCGTCTGTCTCAGATATGTGTATTTTCCCATTCTTACTGCTGCTTAGTCCACGTTTTCTTCATTTTAATATTCACAAATAGATTTAGTCACTTAGTAAGTAGCTCTCACTAGCTACTGTAGTTGCAACAATATCTCAGTTTGTATTTCCTTAGATTGTTTTTAGTCTGGAGCCAACCTTTATTCAGAACAGCAATATGTCTTTAGTCTCTATAATCAGAGATATTTCCATTCATTTGACCCATGTGCCAGTTTGCTTCCTACTTTTCAGGCTGTTTCCAAATGAAACTAGGAAAGAAAAAGGAAATTTCAATTGGTACTTAAAGGAAAACTCACAAAATATTTTTTTTCTTCTGGTAAAGTATTATTGCAGTGGCAATTAATATTCCAGTTTTGTGGTCTAGGTTTGAATCTCCTTGCCTGATGTTACTGTATCCTAGCATAGCTATGTAAAGCCGGGATTAGACTATGATGGTTCAAATTGCACCAGTTTTGATTAACAGTTGAATTTCTTAATCTCAGATCGGTATCTTTAACACAAACTTCACAGGTTGATCCAAACATACCTTCCAGTTTCCGCAAAGATTTTTTTTCCTCTGTGTTTGTTAAGCATAAATACATAGCTATGTATGCTGCTACACAAGTAGATACATTGATGAATCTCACCCTAGACCAAAATAACAGACATCTATAGAGAAAATCAAGTTTCAGTGTTGTGTCGCTAATCTACAGTATAACAAATGGCTCTGTGAAAATGGTTTATATGCAGGGTCAAGTTATGTAGAGATAAGCATTCTTACTTGTTCCTTAAGGCTGACAGATGAACAATCTAATCAACTGTAGGATGAGCGAGAAGCTCAAGAATGCTTACAGAGAGCAATGTTTTAAAAAATGTCGGTTGATAAAAATGGAAAAAATTACTAGTAACTACCTGCAGTCAGTAGTTTTCCAAAGACATACAGTTTTCACCGGATGATTTTGATGAAGAAGTCATATCACAAAAAAAATGCTACCCCCTTTGAAATGTGAGTCCCTCTTTGCACACTGCATCTAGCAAAGAAAACATCAGCATGATTGCATAACAGAAGCAGAATAATGTATTTTCTGCTCACCAAAGAACCAAACTGCTTGGGTTATCCAAACAAACTCAGCCTGAGGCAAACATCTGCCATGCACATTTTTAGATCGAATATTTGAAGTTTGGCAAAATTTAAAGAGAATCTTCTTCTGAGACAAACAACATAATAGTTCTGCCTATAATATCTACTACCTTTTACATGATCCAGAACCTTGCAGTTTTACTGGATCACACTGTAAAAGTAAATATACATTTTAGATTTCTAATACATTTTTTTCATGAATAATTATAATTTTGGAGAGTGAAACTAAGTTTTATTCATAGAGGGTCTGATTCTATTGTTGCATTCTCAGGCATAAACCAGGAACAGTTATATATAGATCAGTTGAATCTCACTAATTGGAAACAGCAGAGAGGAGAATTACGTTTGTAATCATAACCCAATATAATGCTAGCATGTAGTCACTAACCAGAACTGGTAATTGAAGCAGTCCAAGTAGTATGTTATTGACCGAGAAAAAGCATCATGACCAAGTTCCACACGCTGTTCACTTTGTATTCTTAATGGGACCACGTGCCATTTGATGTTTAATTAAGTAAACATCCCTAGTTTTGGATCCATTGTCAAATATGTCCATAATCTGCATTGGTCTACTCCTATGCCACTAGACTGTGTAATAAAAGGTAAGTAGGTGAAAATTTTGGATTCCTGTGAAATGCCAGGCAGAAATTTCTGGTCTAAATAAGATACAGTTCATTCTCTCTGTGTGAGATTTTCTTTCACTTTACCTGGTGTTTACTGTATAGAGAATCCCAATATTGTGATACCATTAATTAATGAGGACCTTAAAGCAATACCACTCGATTAATGAATTAGACTTGGATAGGTCTAAACTTCAAAAAGCATCATACATTTTTTATCCCAGTTTGATCCCTCAAAAAAAATTACAAATTAAAATATTATCTTAAATTTAATCATATTAGGGCAAATCAGACCTGAATTTAATGATGTGTCTTGATTTATCATAGCAAAAAACTTAAAGGTGAGAATAGAATAAGGTACCATGAATTGTAAGCTTCTCCTCTAGTAAGATTGCAGTGGCAGCTAGTTCACACCTCCTTTTCTCAAATTTATGCTGGTATTATTGATTACATTAGTACCATATATAAACAAGGAATTAAACAAACATAAAGCCATGTGCTATCCTCTGCTGTGAAGCACAGAGAGGAGCCACAACAGAAGTAAAGGAGAATAACAGTGAAGCCACAAAGTGGCAGCATGGTGAAGGCAACTTATTGACAGTGTCATACGTTCTCCATAGAGCCCAAAAAGATGACTCTCCAGCAAACCTCATCTCCTCCTCTGTAGGATGAGGACTGAGAGAAGTCACTTGCTGCAAAAATTGTCCCATCAAAAAAAAAAAAAAAAACCAAACAAACTATCCAACACACTTCTTAGACAGCTATAGCTCCTCTTTGTAGAATGAATTTTGTTTCGATGCTACAGAAACCCCTGCAGTCCCTTTAATGGAAGGTTGTTTTTTGGGGACTAACATCAGACCTGTAATCAGCCATGACAGGTGCAAGAGTAGCAGAAATTAGGATCCTGATGCTTCCTTTTCTTTTGCATCTCTAAAATTTAGAGCTAGTCTGTCTTTTTGTTTCACTTTTTGTTCAGTCCTGCTCCTACAGCAAAGTCAAAGTCAAAAACATAAGCAAATCTCAAACAGATATTTGGCTACTGTACATTATCCTACATTTTGACCACCGGAGATGCTGTTATCTTCTCAGCATTTAGATCAATGTGTTGAGAATACTTAGGAAATAGCATTAAAAATGGAGTTGACAATCTTATGTATGCAACTCATACATGCCATGTCTTCTTAAGACTCTATATGTGATTAACATTTAAATACCATTCTATGAATCTATGGTTCTATGAAAAACAAATAACTATACATCTATAATATGACCAAGGATCTAAGGGAAAAGTATTGGTGCCTATGAAATCTACAGTCTTCTTTTCAACTAGAAGTGCCCTTTATCTTGATTAATTGGGATTTGTTTGTTTGTTTGTTTTAAATTGTTCCCCCAGCAAAACATCTGCAGTTAGCTCAGGAGACTACATGGCCTCTCCTAGGTTAGTGGGTCCATCAGTTTATTATAAGCTTGTAGGTAACACCATTTCATCAAGCTGCTACTTTCTCAGAGACATGTATTTCTGATTGTATGCATAAATGTTATTAATGTTACAATTAATATTGTAAAACTAACAAATATTGGGTTTAAGCACCATTATGCTAGGCACAATAAAATGTATTCAAAATACAAGATGCATTAGATGCAGGGATATTTACAATAGTAACAAGAGCCACCACCGACTTGTAATTTGAAAATGTTTATGCAGTTCTTTGAAATGAGAAAGGTTAGTGAAGGTCGTATTGTTGAACACTAGCTGTTATAAACTGTCAGTTTCTTAATAAATTCTGTTGTAATTTTTGAATAACTAAACCTCAACATTTTTTAAACTCTTTTGATTTTCTCAAGATAAAAAAATTGGATAGCCGTTGAACTGGATAGCCACTGATCTCTTTCACCATTCACATTCACATGTGCTCTCACAACCACCATTTTCCTTATGATGACAACATATCCTGCAATTATTTTACCTTTTTACAAAAGTGAAAAACTTTATAATACAAAAATATTTTTCTACTTATTTTGTTCTTCTCTCATGTCCATTCCTTTTCAAACTCCAGAGTGATATCATACAACATAAGTTTTGAAAATAGTTGAATTAACAACAGACCTACTGAAAGAGATAGGTTTCAGGGGAAAAAAAAAATCTTAAAATAAGGGGAAAGGAGCACTGGTTCTTCAAATTGGAAAACATATTTGGTTTTGGGTTTTGGCTGTGATTCAGATTGATATTTTGTATTTTCCCATTGAGTTCATCTACATTCCCTCATGTTATTTTTAATATACAATGACAGGACTAAAAAAAAATATGTACAAAGATCTGTTTTAATATTTTACAGCCTCATTTACAAAGATGCAGAGTATTCACAGCTTCCATAGACTCTAATGGGACTTGTGGAAACTCAGTGTCTCTGAAAATCAGGCCATTAATTTTGAAAATGTGCATTAATTATTCTCTAGGCTGTAATAGCTCACTTGATATTACTATAATCTACATTCTTTTGAAAAAGTGTATTTTTCACCTGGTACACTGCGCTTGCTCCTAAAGAGCAGTCATATCTTATCATGTAAAAGCTCCTTTATAACTGATCCAATTATTGACCTGTGGCATTGACCTTAACGAAATGTAATATTTCCAAAGGAGTGGTACAATCCATTGTGTTAATCTGGTTGACAGGCATACTCTTGAAGGCCTCATGCTAACAATAGCTATGGAATTTATTGAAATAATTAACTTGAAACACAAAACCATGTATTTCTACCAGGCAGTAATTTAAGTGGTTTAAATCCCCATTTTCTACATTGTGACTATTCTACAATATACAGAAATGTTTGCAGAATTTGCCAAAACCCACAATCATTTTCAAAAGCATTCTCTGTTGCTAGATTTTTGGATCTCATTAAAACAGTTTTCTTCTAGACTGAGTACTGACACACTGTGTTTATGAGTTCCAAATACCTGCAGATAAAGGAAAAACTGATACTAGACTAGGTGGTAGATTGTAACAATTAGTACTGTTAGCAAATAGCAAAATCCTCTCAGGTAAGCACTCGCACTTTGAATAATTTCAATTAGGATTCTTTGCACTGAATGTGGCTACTTGGATATGTGTTATCTTTTCTATACATCTATATAAAATCTTTTTGTTAAGTAGCATCACTCACAACCACCACATTCAGTACAATTTGTGCTGTTTGATGTTTTCATGTCATGTGGTTATAGCTGGGTAGATTAATAGGAACTTCTATCTGGAAATTTCTTTCCTGTTATTGTTCTCCCTGAGCAGTTGATGGCTAAGTTAATTCTCTTTAGTTTTGTCATGCACTAAAGCACACATTGCCAAGCTATGATAAGCTTTACACAGGGAAAAGAAAAAAGCCCTCGTGTCCATCAAAGTCTTAAACTTGCATTTTAAACTTTGGCCTGACCTGATGTGCCATTCAAAAAGCTTCAAAAGATTATTTTTTTAAGAAAGGTTCAATATGTCCCGAGGCTATCGGTTTTGAGTTAAACTGGGTGAAGTAGAAATATTTTACTCATCAGCTTTGCAGTCACAGAGTTTGCCTCAGCTAGAACAAAACTGCTGAGGCATTTAGAGAAAATTAACCCCCCATCCTGGCAGCCAGATGTGACTGGTTTCTGATGAATGCACATGAGTGGGCTGAAAAACCAAGAGACTGTGAAATTCCTGTCAGGTCCGTACAGCGCAGAATGGGCTATTGACTGCTTTCTATATTTCCCTCCATCATTCTTCTTGAACGCTGCCATTAATTTCCTCTCCTACTCAGACTTGGGAATTTAATTTTTTTTTCCTTTTTTTTTTCTTTCCTTCCTCCCCCTTCCCCTTCTTGCCTTTCCCCACTGCACTGACCCCTCCACTGCCATTGCTGTTGCCATCACCGTCGCCGTCGTCACCGTTGCGGTCGCGGTGGCCGCCCCAGCTGCGGGTGCTGCAGAGGCGGAGGCGGCGGGGCCTCTCCATCCAGGCTGGGCTGGCGAGGATCCAGGCAGCCTCTCAGGAGAACGCTCAGAAAATATTAGCTGTGCAGGTAGGTGATTGCAGGGAAGTCGGAAAGATCATTCTGATCTAGATTGAAAAGCAAATGATGGGTAGTGTGATGAAGCATTAAAACCATATCCCATCAGAGTTTTATAAATTTTTAACCTCTTTAATAAACTGGAATTGCATGAAGGATGAATTCAGTAAGTTAGCACATATACCATGCGTGGTTTGAAAAAAAGGGGGAGATTAGATTTATTTCTTACAAACCTTTGAAAAGATTATTATAAATACATTGGATATAAATATCTGAAACATAGAGTGACATTAGTATTGGTGCCTGGTTGTTTTAGAAGATGTTATTGTATCCTGCTTTGTGCAAGTATTATTTCCATGGTAAACAATATTATCATTTTCACTGTATTCATATTTAATTTCTTTAGGAACAGACCCTTTTTTTAGAAGTATCTCACCCTCCTAACTCAATTACATGATGGCTTTCCCTTGCTTGTAAAAAAGCAACATTGGGAGGTTAAGAGAGTTTAAAAATGGTTTCCAACAATGTATGGGTTTTCATTTTATGAGTTATATGCCATATATATATATATTTACTTGTGACAGTTGGAATGCTCTTGTTCTTTTTGTCTTGTGCTATGGTACCTTACTCTTATTTCTGTAAAGCCACTCTTTTCAGTCTCTTCCCATAGTTAATGGCCATAACCAGATGGCATTTGTGAAGGGTTTTTAAAAGACCGAATTGAAAAATTTCTTTAGACTTACTCCTTGCAAAAGAAGTTACGTTGCTGGTGCAACTTTAGTGCGACATATTCCCACAAACTTTGTTTTCTAATTTTCAACAATCAGGCTTGTGGGAACAGTTAGTTGTATGATTGTGGGAACAATTTTGGAATTACACTTCACAGTTAATGTCCAATGCATTAAAGTGAAATCTAACTTGAATGAATTCTAGAATTCCATTAAACTGCATCAACATCATGATCTGATTTCAGTATCTCACTAAGAGGATTTTTATTTTAAAATTCCAAATTGCCATACATGTTGTACCTCTAGAAAAGACTTGAAAAATCCTAGACATACTCAAATCAAAAAATCAAGAAAAAAAATAGATAAGGTACAATCAGATTTTATATTTTAAGAATGATTTGTAATACTCTTAATATTGTGGATTTTGGGGGATATTACATGTGCTAAATATTTCACTGACAGAGAAAACAGGTAAGTGAGGAACAACATTTTTTCATTCAAATTTCCGATTTAGCATCTGAAAAACTGGAAAAGCTCCTTTTTGATTTTTTTTTTATGGGATAGCTGGGATGATTTCTATTCTCTCCTGTGTTCAACTACTCCAATAGTGAGTGAAGAATAACAGAGATGGTGGATGTGCAGCCTAAAGCTCATGAATAGTACCAGTGACACAGAAGCCACAGGTTGCCATTGGTTTCCTCACACATGAATCTCTACATTAATCTAATGTTACACAGTTTTTTAATAGCTATTCTGCAAACCTCATATACAATTGATCTCTTATGTCAATAACTAGTCCATGTTAAAATGAATGAGTTTTGCAGTATTCCTTCACCTTAGCATAAATTCTTCCATGCATGCTGTTCGTGTTGAGAACACCTGTCTGTAAATCTTCTCACCCTCAATAACTCAGCTCCCTAGAAATGGACTAAGCTTTTAGATCTAAGTCCCACCAGCATTTGGGAGTGTTCAAGATCCGAGTAGCATAGATCTACCAAAGACAACATTTTCTTCAAAGTCTGGATGATGTTCTGTTCCCTATTCACTTTCACTACCCATGACATCTTTTTTCTGATATTCTGATCCTATTGTAATATTCTTGCTATGTTTTTATGCAGTTCAACTGACAATACATTACTATTAGAATACTAAACAAGGAAACCAGATGAAATTAAAATGAAAACTAGTTTAGCTAAGAGCAATTACCAAGGTATGTAGAAGAATATTTCCTATCAGCAACCTGATACTTTTGTATTTTAGAGGTCTTGGAAGTGATTTATTTATATATAGACTGGTGTCTTTATCTGTGTCACATCCATCTATCCTTTTGTCAATTAAGTTCTTATATTGATGACATTCAACATAATGGCATAGGCTTCCAAAATAAAATATGACAGCTATTTCTCTCTCTTCCTTTTCTCTCAGCAAGAAATACGATACATTGTTGTTGCTAGTGTCCTTAATTGCATTAAAATGTGAGCATAGGAACCCACTGCGCTGAACAGTGTGTTAGTGTGCAGCAAAACAGTGATTGCTGCTCACTTGGACTTGTGTCCCCAGTAGCTACCTTGACTAGAGCAAACAGGAGCAGGTGAATCACAGAGGAAGAGTGAATTAGAAGAGGCAGTAGATACAGTACATTGGCTGCCTAAGTGTTTTCTAATATTTTACAGAAGCCATGACCTGGGTGAGATACAAGAGAGACTTCAAAGTAGGTAATGGAGGGGGTGAGGGGGTGGCCTTTTCACCAGGTACTTTTTAACTGGCAATACTTTCCAGTTATACACAGCATCAGTGTTCTGGGATAATTATTATATGATAATAAAAAGCTGCCTCTGTCTGGAAGACATATTTCATCAACATTTCATCATTACTAGTCTACATTATGAAGCCTGCTTTTAAAAGTCTAGACTTGCCTTCCACTCGCTTCCAATGGTGCAGGTAGACTATAGCACCTGTAAGACTTTGGGTTTGAGAAGGAAGAAGGTGACTTTGCCAAAAGTCACTAGTGAGGAGAATGTTTCCAGAAACAGATATTGCTGTAGTTTGTCATTACCTTTAGCAAACACCAATAAATTAAAAAAAAAAAAAAACACCAAAAAAACCCCAAAACCTTAGGAGAGACCTTACTTAGTAGAAAAATGCTTTTGTTAATGGTAATGAAATCTCCCTAAAAGTTTTACATTAAGAGGAGAGTTTTGCAATGATGGCAAGCTCCTTCAATGTCTGGTCACTTAAATTCATTTCAGGAAGAACGATATGCATTACCAATCCTAATTTCTGTCAGCATCAAACTTGATACTGGTGCCAGAGATCTGCAGTCGTTCATCAGCCCTGCTACTTAGTCACGGATCTGAGCTTACTCTTAACTCCAGGCTTCTCTCCATGTCACACTGCTAAGGTGTGCCCATGGGCTGGCTGGCTTGGTGATAGTACCAAACTGAACTGTGGTGCTCAAGCTTTGTGCAACACAGGCAGTGTGTCTCTTTGAGCATGCAGCTAATGTGCACAAATCTTTTGAGGGTGCTGCTGCCCTCAGAAACAGCAGCCTGGCATTAAGAGCCTCCCATATGCCACTATGATCTTAAATGTCCTAGGGCCAGAATCTCTGCTTTGCCACAATTATGTGTAAGATAGCAAAGGCAAAGAGTTCCTCATTTACCTCCATGGCTCTCTGTTCAGACTTAGCACTGGCTGTTCATATTTTTGGTCTACCTGGCCCTACCTAGCTGTAATGCACTTTACCAGGGAATCATAACCAGAACACAGTGCCATCTGGATACACATGCTTTTGACTCTCTGCTCTGAGAAACACCCAAAAATATTTTCTGTAGTATGTAGCAGAAATGTGTGTATGCTTACTCATACACACCATACTTATGTGACTGAAGACACATTAATGTTTTATCCAAATGTTAAAAGTATCCAAAGTACCAACCATATGAATGTGAATCATGGAGGCAGAAATATGTCAGTCAATCTCTTGTAAATACTAGCTTTTCCTTCTTTTTTGCTATATTTTATGTGGTGATATTAATAGATTAAAAAAACCCCAACAAAATGCTGTTTTAATTAATATGAAGCTCCTTTTATTTCACTGAAACTTTTAAGTATATATTCCCTGTGTTTTATCATGATCCTTATAGCCTTTTAGCTTTCTCAGCATTTAAAATTTGCTTCGGAAGTAGGAATGACCAACTAATTACTTAGTGTCCATATGTTTTGTGAATATAGTTCTGGCAGAATATGAAATTTTAAAATTGAGCATTTGAATTAAAATGTTAAAAAAAGGGGATGAGAGATTTTTCCATAGTAATAGCAAAGAATAAATAAGTTAGCAGTCAAATCAATTACTAGAGCAGAGATCAATGACTGAATTTATTTATACTTTCAGTTTTGCCTCTTCATCTATTTCATTTTCTGTAGACCAAAGTGCAGGACTGTTGCTTAGGCAAGCCTATTTCATCTTCTTATGACCTACCATTTTTTCTAACCCATTTCAAGTTTTTTAAATTCCTTTCCTGCAGTCTGATCACAACCAGTGGCAGAATTTGAGAGGTTAGAATTGCAGTGCATGAAGTACACTAGAAATGCATTAGAAGTGCATTAGCACTGCTCTGCTCCTCTTTTATTCTGGGCAGTTTACATACATGCTTAATGGCTCTGACAAGAGACTTTGTTTTTATCATCGTAGTCAAAGTTCTGTGAGCACCACTGTAGATTACAGTGACTCTTCACATAAATCTAATTATGTTAATTGCCAAAGGACATCCTGTGTGATAGGAAAGGAGCAAAGGCTATTGCTGACATCAGTGATGGCTTTTCTTCAAATAAAGCTGCATGGAGATCTCTTCCAGTCAGGGTTTGAATAAATGTGACAAAGCAATATGAGGAAAATATCACTGTCACAGTCAGCACATCAGTCTACAAAAATCCTTCTACAATTACTAAGTACCATTTCAGTCCAGCAGAAAACAATGGAAGTGATCTCTTTTATTAGGAAAAACTTATAAAAATGTAAAACTTTTTCTCCCAAAAGTGTACAGGCAGGGTATTTATTATGATAATGACTTGTTTTCCCAGTAATGTTTTGGAGTTTCAATAACTTGGCTCTTGACTAAGTTCAATTAGCTATCTAATTGCAGAAATGATATATGATGGCAGATGTAACTTTATTTGGGTCTGTGGCTGTGCTTTAATCTTGACAGTCTTCAATTTGGTCCTTTCTTTTAGATGATTTATCTTGAGTATAGGTATGCCAGATTTATTCTGGAAGCGAAGGGGCTAATGAAAAAACATTACCACCCTCGTAACTTTGAAGCATTTCATACATACTTTTTCTAATGGTGGCATGAAAAGGAAACTTTTTAATATGTACAAGGTTATTGGTTTAATTTTTAGTAGATCTGCACCTCTAATAGCCACCAGTGCATAAAAAATAGATCATCAGAATTTAGAGTCTAGAAACTTCTCGGTTGGGAATAGTTCTTCCCATTTGCTTCAGGTGGAAATTGCTGCATTGGGTACCAAGGAACAAAGCATCAAACAGATTGTTGTTTTGACTGCCGAATGCTGAGATTATTTTTACATTTTCTGCAGTTTTACTCCACTTGCTCGATGATCCTGAAATCTTTAAAAAAAATTTGGAAAAGCTATAGTAGTTCAAAATAATTCCACTATACTGAACTACACCAGTTTACACAGAAGAGTTTTGATCTGTTTTGTATTGCCTTTATTTGAGCAATTTTGCAGAGGTCACCAGAGAAAGGACTGTTCTTTACTAAGGCTTTGAAACTTTGATGAATCTACTGCAGGCATCTCAATGAATATGGCAACTCCCCAGTGGAAACATTCTACAGCTGAGCAAAATCTGTG
The DNA here is from genome assembly GCF_028858725.1 of Colius striatus. Lineage (NCBI taxonomy): Eukaryota > Metazoa > Chordata > Aves > Coliiformes > Coliidae > Colius > Colius striatus. Next base: position 52,349,407 of record NC_084762.1, on the reverse strand, counting down.
CTTTTCATCATATCTTGTTTTACTTCCTTCCAGGAAAGAGTCAGTGCAGTTCCACTAAAGCCAGGACCTGCATATTGAAAGCTGGGTTTGCCCTTTTGCTTTCTGGCAACCACTCATTCTTAGCTTGCTTCTTAGCCGTCAGATGGTAGTCAATTTGTTCTCTAACTTATTAACACAGGTGTGTTATGGTGTCCCTCAGGGCTGATGCTCTTCAAAGTCTGTATGCCTTCTCTTTTATTTTTCTCTGTTATGGGTTGAGTTATCACCATTTATGCTGATTACACTCAGTTGTGTCTTTTTTGCCTGCTGATTTCACTTTAACAGTCTTGCTGTTTCTGCCTTGTCTTGGAGACATATGGGCTTGGAAGACAGATAACTTTTCTTAAGGGGACATAGCTACACACCTTTTAATTAACTCTAAGCTTTTGTGTTTAGTCACATTTATCCATAGAAACCATTTAAAATATTGAAGTTAAACTTTGCTGATTTTATAATTAATTTATAAAATATTTATTTTGTACTGTTAAAGGGGTATTGAGACCAGCTAATTTTGGGGATAACCCCAAAATTGCTCATGGGGGTAACCCTTCTGAGTTGAAAAATTTGTTACTTGGTTAATTGTGTTCTAAAGAAACATGACAGTCAGCATCCAGTATATAGTTTCTAAAAATATAAGGCATATGAATTTCAAATGCATATGAATGTTTGATAGTACCATCTAGAATTCTTCAAAATATGAACTCAAATTTTATTTCAATCCTCAAGTTGATTATTTCTGTCTAGATTTCTCCAGATTGAATTGATGACCCTCACAAGCATTCATCAAAATCTTTGAATTTAGTTATTATGTAGGTGTAGAGGCAAATACTGCTGCCATAGAACAGACACAAAAAATGTTCATGACCTTTAATTTTGTTGCTGTAGGATGAGAGAGACCTTTCTACTGAGAGGGTGGAAAGTAATTTTGAAATAAGCCCAGTTCATAGAAGATCTTAAAACCTGCTTTCTTTGCCTCATTTTCATGATCTATAAATTCACTTACCACATGGCAAAACTCTGATATCTTTATTCTGATGTAATTTCCTTTGCCATTTTTTGAAGTGTGCATATGATTTGGCACACCTTACTTGCGTTTAGGTTTTCATGTCACTTATGCCATAACACATTGAACTTCTTATGCTTTGCATAAACTCTTTGTTTTTCAAAGCATCATGCCCAACATCTAATGCAACCACAAACACTTCTTGGCATGCATAGAAACACCTATAGTGGCCTTAACTCTCTTATTTCTTCAATGACTTCACTTGAAGGTCTCGCTATAGGAAGTAAATATGGCATGAATCAAATCATTCAGAAATGTGGCTGCCACCACCTAAAAGCTGTAGTTTATAGTAGGAAGGCAGATAGGCAATTCTGCTAGTTTCCTGTCAATGATGAAGGACAGAAGATGGCGTCTGAAAACAAACAAATTAGTCTCATTTTTTTAAGATTAACCATACCAAGATTGCTATGGTAATGAATTATTTAGTTTGTTTGCAGTGTAATTTTTTTCAATGTGTAATTTTTGTGTAGAAATACGTGTCAGTATTTTAAGTAAGAAAACTTATAGCCCAAGAGAACAGGGAAGATGCCATCTAATCTAAGAGATTTGTTTTAAAATTTCTTTTAAAAGAAGAATCCAGAGTCACTTCTTTGATATTCATCACGACACAATGTAATCCATCCTTGTTTATTACCAGAATAGCCCTAATTGTCCACTTTCTTACACTTTCTAATATGTACACATAGAAATGACTTAATAATTTAAAAGATGGTAATAGAAACGTATTGACAATTTCTTTTTTAAATAATGAAACACAAGTTCACAGAATTAAAAGCTTCCTACAAGAAACTTCATATCAGGATTTAACAAGTGATGCTAGTACTAGACAAATTGCATTTCTTATTGAGCAAAAATTACTCATCTATTAAAGAGAAACTGAATTCAGACATTCATTCAGAAATTCATATTCTTTTCTTCCTGTAATTCTGATAACTTAGATTTGTGGATCAAACACTAAAAACTGTAGTCAAATCTGAGCAACTGGCATGCTTATTCTCTCTGCTGCTTTTATCATCAGCAAGGCTACTCAAACAAGTAAGTCTTAAAAGACAAGAGGAGGAAAATTGCATGACTTCTACCTTCTTAAAAACTGAGTCATGTCACTGCTGCAGCAATCTTTAAGTCTCAGATTATTCTCTGTACTCCCTGACAGAGAGATTCAGAGTTTGAAACTTGGTGGAATAAAAATGTGCTGAAACACTATGTCATGAATTGAAAAGTTTTCAAAAAAACATTAAAGTTGTTGTGCTAGAGGCATTTTCTAGAATCTGAAAGCTACTGGATTTCTATTTCTTGAAGTGGCATAAATTTCACTTTTTTAGTTAAATAACTAAACCCCGTGTAGAAATATTTACCAAAAAATAGGTTGAATTAAGTTTATAGAAATAACTGCAATCTGAACATTTCTAAATTGACTACCTTGCTTCTGTAAACATCAGAATTTTTTTAAAGATTTTTTTATAAACTGTAAAATTTCCAGAAACATAAGCCACCATATTGACACAATCTTGAGAAGAACTGTTGCCCATACACCTATCTGCTACTTTAGCTAATGGAATAAGTAACAACTATAACAGACTGTCATCTATGTCATTCAGTAATTTACTGCTAACCTTTTTACATAATTTGAGTTTCTCTGGCTCATAGTCTCTACATATCCCAGCCCAGTGTTGATGCTGCATCTCAGCACAGATGACTGTCAGCCCTCTCCCCTGCACCTGACTACTCAGACTGCTGGCCCAGCCACTTCTGCTCTCTCTTCAAGCTCCTTCAACTGCTATCTATTTTGTTCCCACCAATAATCACCTTCTTCCACCTTCCAGCCTCTGGGACTGTCAATTACCTCTAGACTTACCTGACAGAACAGTGACAGTTTTCCTTCTCTGCAGTCTAATTTTATTTTCTTGTAAACCTTTTCCAAATCTAACTGTTGCTCCATTTTGGCTCTTTTCTGTCACATTCAAAACAAGCAATTTTCTACTCCTGTATATACTTGGCAAAATAAAAGCACAGGCAGGACTTCTCTAGGCCCCTAGACACAACCCAAACCACAGTAGTCCTGAGATCCTACTGCTGTAGAAGCCTTACCTATTGCAAGGCTGAAGTTTGTAAAAACGTACTTTTCAGAATTACTGAGCTTGAGTTGGCACTTACCAATCAAGGCTAAACTGTGTTTTCACAGCCTCATGGATCTGAAATTTTTTTGGCAGTAGTTTACGATCTATTTCTTTAATTTTTACTACTTACCAAAGAAATCAAGCATTTGAGCACAATGCCTAAATTTTGAGTAAATAATAAAAAGGAAACAAAAAATAAGATCTTATAGAAGCAAATGCTTTGCAACTTGCATAATATGCAATGCTTTCAGCCCTACCTACAGTTCAGGGAAGCCATTTTTATTATAGAAAGATTAGTTGAAGTGGTTTAAACACCAGTGGTTCCAAACCCAGCAATAAGGAGTTCAAGTTCTTCCTACCAAAATGTACAGGAATCCTTGATTCTCTTTGCACAGCTTAGTTGTTGTGGTTTGAGTAGGTGTGTTATGAATATCTGGGACAAAAGTTTGTGGGGGTTTTGTTCCAGTGAACCACAACCATTTCTCATCTGTAATGTTATTTTTCTAAATTGTGTTTTGTCCTGATTGGAGCAATAGTACTGAATAGCAGAGAAGACATAGTTTTGTTAAGTAGTACTTAAACAAGAGAAAATATGGTTTGAACGTACATTGTGTTTCCACCAGCTGTGCTGATATCTGTATAGCAACAGAGCAAACAACCTTCTAAATAGTTCCATTTAATACAAAATGTTGTGTTTCTGAGACTTTTACAGCAAAATAACTATACATATTTGGGTAATGTGTTCAAGTTTAGGGCCAAAAAGTAGGTAACACTGAGGTTTATGATGATAATTCTGTAGATTATGAATCGGTCTTTTGAAACTTTGTCCAGGTATGCAAGCCTCTCAAAGGTCAATCATTTGGATCAGGATATTCCCTTCATAAGTGAAACCAGAACAGATTTGCAAGTATTTACTCCGTTAAGAAGCTAATGGTAGTTTTGAATGACATGAGAATACAGCATTGAGCTAACACGTAAGATGGTTATTCAGTTGTTGTGTGTCAAAAAGAAAAGCAAATGACACTTCAGTGTATAATTTAAAAAAGTTAAATAAAGCCCATTTGTCGGAAGGCAACATTAAGGATAGGGTTTGCAAAGTTATACTGTTGCCAAACGAGCACGTGCTTAGCTCCCATAAGTAAAAACTGAGAAGTTAAATTTCTTTATCCAGTTCAGTGAGTAAAGAATCAGAGAAATGCCTTTTTAAATTAATGATTCAACCTTACAACATCACTTTGGGCTATCTGAAGTTTAGTAACCTCCTTCTACCCATTTGAAATATATATCAAAACACATGTTTAATGATGAACTGTTTACGTGTTGAAAACTCCTTTTTCGCATTTCTTCTGTTTTTGTTGTCACCTGAATTAATTATGGTAGTTCAGAACATCTCTAGTAAACATGCTGATATATCATAGATTATAAACTCATCTACTGAACTCTTAACCATGGTTGCAAAGTAGATTATTTTATTTAAAGACAGCAGTTTAAAAATTTACACATTTAATTTAATTATGCTCTCCCAGAAGTATAAGAAGAAATCAGAATCCTAGTGTGAATAGCAAAATACTTGCGTAAGAAAACTTACAGGAGCGTTTTTGCCTCAAACTCAATAATTTTAGTTATAATCACTAACTATGTTTTTGTTTTACAGAACCAGTATGATTTGGAAAAAGAATAAAATTGCTTTTAAAGTACAAAAATAATTATGAACCACTTGAAATGTAATGTCTGTATTTTATTTCTCATCAGAATTCATTAGTGTGTAACATCAATAATTTAGCCCATCATTTGCCAACACTGACTTGGCTCAGTAGTTCAATCATGTAACCCTGTAAACTCACTTTCCATTAAAATGAATGTTGCTGACAAAGGATAACTAAAGAGATACTTCATTTATTAGCTAAAGAGATACTTCATTTATCAACATTTTTAAATTAGGAGTTTGGGACCACAGACACTTAGCTGGATAAATTATTCAAAGGAATCTTTGCATTAGGCCTGAAGATGTTTGGAGAATCAAATACAATGTTATCCAGAATTATAACTGCCTTTCATTTGTGTAGCATGTAATTCACAGTATACTATTCCTGAAACCAACAGAGCCACCTGCAGAGAATCAAATGACCTACCAGAATGAAATCCTGCCTGTCATGTGCAAAATTATAAAATATGTAATAGTTATCCTGTATTTTGATTGACTCAATCAAGCATTTCCTACAGAAAACTCCTTACAAGAAACTTCCTGCAATGGCCACTATAATCTTAAAAAGTTGTATCTGAGGTATTAAATGCTTTATGTTATTTTACTATGAGTAGCTTCTTCAAATGCAGTCATTACCTTCTACAAAAAACATAGAATCATCATAGAAACATCCTTTAAAAATGTGCATGTTTCAGATGTGATTTCTCATCTTGTTGCTTCACCAGCATTTTTCCTAACCACCTATTCTTTCTTAACAGGATACTGACTTCATTTTCTGAACTTCAGTCTTTTTTTTTCTGCTAACACACCATGATTTGCACATAAACTTTCTTTTTTTTTTTTCAAAATAAATAACTACCTGAAGCATGTGACTACAAAGTTAGGAATATAACAAAAACCTCTCATATCATGTCTTTAGCCTGTGCCTGGGAAGACAGATCTGGAAACCAAATCCTTCCTGAGGACAAAACAGTAAACATCTGTCACAAGATTGACATAACATGGCTGTCATCTGACTGCCTGCTCTGGAGGGCTGCAGCTAGTGGTACAGAAGGAGCCAATTAAGGACATAAGCTGAAAGCATATAAAAATGTTACAATAGCAGTTTGGTGCAAGCCACCACATTATTGTCCAGTTTGCCTTACTCTTTCGTATTTGTCCAAAGACGGCATACATTGTTTCTGTCTTTGTCCCTTTCTCAAACTCTGTTGGAATTATTCTTAACCTAGAGATGACTCCTCCTTCGAGCAATATTCCAAGTAAATTTTGTTACAGCCTCTGTGCTCACAGGCTGTTTAAGATACATTCTTATGATACTCCAGGCTGAGTAGTGGGGGATCCAATTTAGGTCTTCATTTCAAGTATTCTTATAAGCTTTTTATCCAAAGTGACAGATATTTCTCTGAGCCTGAGCAATGTGGTAACTGAACGTGTATATGCTAGCAGAGCAGAAATCTGTACTTGAGACAAAGGAAAAGATGTTACTGATGGCTAGTTCAGGGGACTGAGGAGCTTTGTACAAGGAAATGTTTTTTGTAGATTTTTATCTTTTTTTGTGAAGAGAGTGGTGGAAAAGATTATGCCATAGAGGACCAAGAAAATGGAAACAGCAGCAGTTCTTTTTTTGATAGAGCTGTATTTCTCATTCCTGTAATATTCAACATTACTACAAGGATCTGCAATCTGTATCATCACTTGACTTGGCATCAGTTTTGGCATTCCTAGTGACACCGGAACAAGCTGAGTTGAAGACTCGGGAAGGCTGGTTTCTTTCTTGCACTTAACTCTCCTCCAAAACTATGATGAATCACAGCAGTTTTGCTGAGTTGCTTTAGCATGTCATCTTGTCCCAACTATTGTGGAATTTTACTAAAGCATTTTAAGTATCTATAGTAAGTCCAGAAAATTCTCTTTTTCATTTGCCACAGATTTTTCAATGCTGTGAGTTTTTGTTTCATTATGATTTCTAAAATAAGAAAATCAAAGAGTACACCAAACAAGATTTTTAGTGCTGTGCTTCACTTCAATTAACCTTTAGGGACTAAGAAGTCTTGCAAAACAAAAAATATACTTAAAACTGATCCCATTGGAGTCAATGATGAAGTAAGGCTGGTGTTCTTAGATACAGGACTATTTTCCTTAGGGTGAAGGCAGAACAATCTGAGTCAATACATTTCTTTTTCATGATGTTACCTAAAATTACATCTGTGTTTTAAAACTAAGTGTTGTGGTAATAGTTTTTCTATAATTTTGATGGCCTGAGAACATAAGCAAGATATCATAGAATCATAGAATGGTCCAACCCCCCTGCAGAAGCAGGTCCACTGAGATCAGGTCGCATAGGAAAGTGTCCAGGCAGGTCTTGAAGACCTCCAAGGAGGAAGACTCCACACCCTCCCTGGGCAGCCTGTGCCGGGGCTCCATCACCAAAGGTAGATTTTATAAAGCAAGGCACTATCGTTTAATAGACCTAGAAAGAAAGACAAGTCTTTAAGTATACATGTCCTTCCTGTTAGCATAAATTCTTGTATCTTTGTTAGCTATCTGAGAGGGTGTTGAGCATTATGTTCCCAGCTTCAGTGATATAGTCATTGCTAATCTAATAATCAGTCAGGTTAAAATGTGTGTATGTGTATATATATGTATAAAATTATACCACAAAGAATCTCACCTGTATCCTGGTCTTTCTTAGATCTTAATATCTTATTTAGCTCAGTGTAATAATAGTTCTTCACATTTCATTGTGACTCCTTTGACCTATACAGATGATGAGTCTAACTACTGCTGATGCTACATTTCTTTTTATTTATTTCACATTCTTTTTAATTCCTACTTTTCTCTTCTTAACAGGTACAATATGACAGAGGGAAAATTTAGAGATGAGGCAAGAAATTATTTGACTAGATAGATCAGATTAGCATTGAGATTAGCAATCTAAAACATGATGCACTCTTTGGAAAAAATTACAGTTTTTCTTTGGTTTCTCTAATTTTCTTAGTTTCATGTCTGAAGGATAAAAGCCGTTTGTTGTCTTTCGTCTATTGATCATCAAAGATGATCAATATTTCCTGTATATAAAGCATCAGAATTTTTCCTTGCTTTTTAGTCTTTCAGGCAGCATATAGTTCTGGAGCTCAATCTTTAATAACCTGACAGCATCTGAGTCATGCTGACAGATTCGTTGCTACTCAGTAAATATTCAGGTTGAGAAGTTGTGAACTTTAGCTTCACCGGCATGATTTCTGCCTTAACAACATCAACATTCAGAAAAGTGGCCTCTTTGGGCTGTCATTTGATTTGGTGTAAATTAATAAACCTAAGTAGACTCATATCTTTAAATAGCAGTTTACTATTACTGAAGAATTTTTCCCTTTCAAAACTGAAATGATCTTTTATTGGAGCAAATAAGTGGTAAAAGTACAAGCTATTTTCAAGTCAAATCAACTTCCTTTGGGAGCAAGAGAAGCCTGTGAGGAGTGTGTGGTTGCTCTCTAAAGCTGCATTTGCAGTTTTTTGTCCCTCTGGTGTTATGGAAGCAACTGCTGTCTGGGACACTAATATCCTTGAGGACGTGATGGAGAGAAACCTGAGCAAGCTACTCTGTGACTTTTCCCCCTTCATGTCACACTCCTTGGTCTTGAATAGTACAAGTTATCTTTCTAGCTGTTTAGTCCTACAGAGAGGCTTTAACATCTATTTTCAGAGATTATCAATGAATGTGCAAAAATTTCTATGGATATATAGCTTTTCTATCTGTTTCTAGGTTAAATCAAAACCTTCGTTTCTTGAGTTTCCATGTGTGCTACAGGGACAACAACACAAATATCTGACACTGGAAACTCAGAAGCATGATCGTGAGTTTACAGAGAGGTCTTCTGAAATTTAGTAAGACTTACTGAAACATGGGGCATTCTGGCAAAAATTATCTTCACTCTGTGTTCATCTGACTGTTCTGGGATAGGAAAATGTTAACCGGAAGTAATGTATATGTTTATTCTGCCCTTATACTCCTCTACATAGCATCTCATCGTGACCATTGCTGGGAACAAAATGGTAGGTTAGATGACATTGCAATTTGTATATTATGGTGTTACGTAATAATGAGAACCTTAACACTAATGTTGATGGCTTCTAAGGCAGTATATGCATTTTCCAATTTGACATTCACATTTTATTTATAGTCCTATTACTATTCCTATGTCCTCCTGAACATTTCTCTGATTGTCTTGTTGATTTAATATATCTTTGCATATTTTAGATATTCTGCAACTGCACCGAGAGGTGATTTGCAATGGTTATCCTTTATTCCCCTCAGGAAGCACATAGTAGTATTTTTTTGACGAACTCTTTTCTAAGTAACTGTAAAATGTACCATATGAGAGAAGCTTGTACAAAATGTGAATAATAACCACATCCAGGAAGAAGCTGATTCTCTGAGAGTTAATTCTAAAATACTTCCAAGTTCTAATACTCATAAAATAATAATATTTTGCATGTCTAAGCTAAAATGTTTGAAGATAAATCTTGCAGGAAATTGAGCTTCAAGCACTGTTAAAGCAATTATTAATTGACTTTAGGCATGATGTTTCAAGAAAGGAATTTGCGGGGCCAAAGTTCATTCCCTGTTCTCTTGTTTTCCATTCTTTCCTCTAGAAAATGAGTTCTTATAGACCTTCAGAAGGGAGAATTGTTATAAAATAAGTTTTATCAATAGAAGAATCAAGTTACTCACCTCTTTTTAAAGTTCTTCAATCTTGTTCAGACATATGCATATGCATATATCTCCTTGTTTCTGCAGTAGGTTAGGCAGAACAGCTGACAAATGAAAAGCCAATAAGGGCTATTAAGGACTCAGGGCCTGATTTTGATAGTTCCCTGTGTTTTAAATCCATTAGTTTTGTTACGGTTATACCTAATTTACATCTGTGTGAAAGTCAAGCATTAAGTTTGCCTTGTATTTTTAGTCTGGATTTCTAATGATTTGAGAGCTGCTAGTATATGATATTGTCAGACTAATGGAGCAAATTGAAAATGAGTTACCATATTTTATGTCATTGTATATTTAAAATAAATGTATCTGTTTCTAAAATTAAGTAATGAAATCTTTTTTTCACTGAAGAAAAAAAAAGCATATGAATGTCATAAAATTAATTTACTTATTACACTATAAAATGCAGCTTCCTTCCAACAACTTTTATATGGAAAAGAGGGGAAGTTTCTACATGACCCACTGCTTCATGAACATATGATCAAAATGGCAACTGGAATAAACTGAATAACTTCCTCAGTAACAACTATACTGAGAACCAAATCTGTTCCACTGAAGTCTGCAGCAGTTGATCATTCATTTTACCTGAATGCAATCCATTGTTTAAAATAATTCATGGAAATGAGATATAATGTACAGAGTTGGTTATTTTTTTTATTTCAGTACTGAGAGAAAACATCCACAGCTCTCAGTTTTCAGTTAATGGGAACCCAGATGCATGCTAAACCTTGGCCCTAGACAGACTTTTCAGTATCATTTTGTCAATGACCAGGCACAGAAAATTTTCTTTAAGACAATTCAATCCAATCTTAAATGTTTTATTAAATCTATTTTGAAATCAAGTCAACGTCATTAATAAACTATCATTTGATGATTAGTTTTCTCACTTGTAAACATTAGTTATTAAAAATTACATTTGGCAAAATTTACAATATATGTTAATATTAACTTCATTTTATTACTAAAAGACAGTACATCAAATCCAAATAAAAGGTATTGATACTCCAGACAAGATTGGTTGTGGTTGTTTTAATCACACTGAAAAACTCCTACAACTGGATCACTGAACTTCACTCAATTCCAGAGCATCGTTAGAGACCATAACAGCAGGAAAAATGGCACTGGTTCCAATGATAGCTTCTTTATTGAGTGTAAACTTAAGCAAAATCTTGGCAAGTCAAATCAGTAAGTCAGTGAAATAATCTTACCACTCTTTCTTCCTTTTCTGACATATTTCTTCAGAGTTTAGTCCATTTATATATTTCACACCAAATCTCATTACTACTGCGTTTGGCTATAGCACCATTACACTCCTGCCTTCCTCGAGGATAGTGGCCCAGTGCAGTTACTTTCAATTTACACTTACATTTCTTTCCCCACATCCATTCGTATACAACACATTGTGCCCCTTTTATACTCTTGAGAGCATCTCTTTAAATGGGCTGCGCTACTGCAAATAGTCCCCAGGTTACTCTAGACACACTGACTGAAACACACACATAAAGAAGAGTAATTCTGCATTAGAGTATGGAGAAGAGGGCAAGAAAGGCTCGTTCTTATCTGTTAGCTGGTCTCTGGGTCAAGAAAGAGTCTCTGGGCCTAGCTTATTTATATTTATTTTATATATTTATATTATATGTATAATGTTGCCAGCGTTTTCCGGAACACCTTTTCCAGACTTTATGTTGTTACAGGAAAGGACAGGAAAGGAGATTGCTGAACGTTAAAATATAAGTGCTTCAGCAATGTGAAACAAATAGCAGCTAAAGATAACACACCAATGACCTCAAGAGAAGCCAGTGATTCAGTCCTTTGTTTCAGTGCAGGAAGTATAGACATTTTTTTAAACAACTCCATTTTCATCAGGATAACAGTTACAAGCACTGGGCTGCCTCAGTGTGATCTGGGGAAGATTTAC
>NC_084762.1:52262797-52332797 GCF_028858725.1 Colius striatus | reverse complement strand
GAGACTTTTTTAGAATGGGAGTCAACAAATGTTAGATTAGGGGACTTTGGCACTGGAAGTGGCTGAAAACTTGGAAAGCAACATCGGGATACTATGACTGTTTTTTCTTACCACAATGGCTTTTTCTAATGTCCTCCTATGGTTAGAAAGTACATTCAACCTTCAGCATTTCCCACTACAGCATGTGATCATATCCATGACCATGGTCGTTTTCCCTCCTTCTAAAGGAGGCAAGCACACCACTGGGCTTTATACAGCAAGCAGTTGGGCACTATCTCAATACTCAGGGGGATGAAGGGAATGTTAAAAAGCTGTCCTGGAAGAAGTAAAGCCTGGAAAGACCGGTAGTCATTGCCAGAGTGAAAGAATCACAGGATAAACCAGTACAAGTAGGAATCAGGTGCAGTGACTTGTGTAGGCAGGTGCCCCAGAAACATTTTAAGAGATTACCAGGACTCACCAGAAGAGTTATAGCTCTGTCATCCATTTTCCTACTCATTCTGGCTACATGTTACTAATATGAACCATTAGGAAACTGTCAGCAATGACCGAAGAAACAAACATGAGCCTTGAAAATAAGGGACATTTCTTCCTTTGACATATCACTTCAGCAATGCAAGAAGAATAGTTGTCATTCTGATCTAAAGTTTCCAGTCTGTCTTAAGTAAAAAACAAACAAAAATGGACACAGCTTAGTCCCAAGGACAGATTTTCAAATATAGAAGATTGTCTGAATTCTCTATGGATTACTTAGAAGGTCGTGGTAGAAGGTTCAAGGGAGTAATTTTCAGTTGAAGTTATCAAGACCATAGGTATTTCCAGATGATTGTTATTTTAAATTAATCTGGATCAGCCCTCTCAGTGACTTTTAGGAAACAGAGTAAGCTCCCTTCATCACATTAAGCAATAAACCTGCTTGATTCCTTGTTACAACCGTTTCAATCTAAACTGAATTACACAGGGATTTTTGACAGGGAAGAAAAGAAAGTAAGAGAAGAATCAGTGTGATTTATAGAAAATAAACCAGATTTACCCATTTCCTGGTCGTAGCCACTAACACGGGTATAATTGTGTATAATCATTGGTCCCATTCCTAGTGCAAATTGCTTGAGGCTGACTAAACTTTGCATCTGCATAGAAATTAAGATGCAAATATGAGTTGTGTTCATCAGTATGACTGGTGTAAAGTAAACAAAGGGTATTTCTATTGTATATTTAAGGTTGAGAAACCTTAATAACTAATAACTTCACAGTTATTAAGTACCTTCAAAAAGACCGTCAATGATGGCTTAGGAAAAAAAAAGATATATAAAAAGCACAGCAACTGATAGGTGCTTGTAGTGGTGTCCATCTGGGCAAATTTCAAGAATTCTGTGTGTATCATGACTCCTGTGTTTTAAAACAAAACAAAAAGTTTTGTACTGGGAGGAAAGAGGATATGAATATCAAGCAGTAATTTTAGGATGAAAATTGTAGAAAAGTCAGAGCAAAATGGGTGATTTAATTTCTCATCATTATTCTACTGAAGAATTAAATTTGCAAGGTCATGTTGCAGCTTACTCAGTCAGAGGCGTATCAGTGAAGGTAACTGGACTCAGATGAGTTCCCATCCAAGAGATATTTAAAGAAGCGGCTGTTCTCTAAATACATGTCGAAAACAGTGTTATCCAAATTCAGGTTGCACATTAAATCAAGGCTTGGCTTCCTCGAGTTGAAGGATCTTATTTTAGGCTCTTAAAAAAACCAAAAGAATAAAGTTCTGAGATTCGCCTTTTCAGATTTACTTTATAACAGTTTTTCATTTTCAATGGCTTCCATGTTCTTGTTCCTTTGTTTCCTTTAAAAATTCTCTATCAATACCTGTATCAGCAGAAATGTGCTTTATATAGTTCCCATGCCTCACTAACAAATATTCATAGCAGAACAGACATGAAAAATATTGGTTACCTGTAACTAGGTCTGTGCATTTACTGAATGTATTGGATGAGCATTTTCTCTAATTCATGTACTTAATATATAACTGTATTTCAGATGTGTTTGCAATTAAATATGCAATGGAAAATTCAGAATATGGAAGAAAAGAAAGAAGGGAAGTGAGATTACTGTAGAAGAATTCTTACAGGATTTTTGAAAAGTCTATACTGTACTAATAATCTTTTCCTATTAATATTCACCTTTACATTTTATTAGTTTTCTTGATGCCTTCACTGAATTGCAGAGAAAGATATCATTTTAGATCTTTTGAATCACTTAAGAAATGTCTGTCATCTGGCTTTGATTGAATTTGTTATTAACAACTGACAGCCTTAGCTTTAGGAATCCAACTGTGATATGTAAAAATGATATCTCAGGTTTTTCTTTTAGCCAAATGCCTACTTTGCAATCTTAAAGGATTAAGTTCTTCCTTTTTTCTTTATCTTTTTTTTTCCCCTCAAAATCTATGCAGAACAGTTGGTAGAAGAGCAGCCTGGGCACTTACAATGTATAGAGACGACTCAGATCTTTTATCTTCTTTTGCAGGGTGAAGTGTTTCAAAACCAATTTCAGATTAGCCTCTGAATGAAAGGCAGAATACATGTAACACCGAGATAGGTAGGAGAGGAAGTATCCATCAACTTTATTCCTCTGTAACATCTTCTGCTGTGTCCTCATATGGTTAAAACAATGTACAGCTTTGAGATAGCTTGTATAAAATAATATGCAAATAGACATGGCACGAATATGCTTACTTCTGTAATGGGATAGAAAAGATCCCACCTTTTAACACCTAACCCACCTGTGATTCAGCAACATAAATATTCTCATTAGGAAACATCTGAGAAATAATTGCAGTCTTGAACACAAACTTGATAAGCTTCCCACCACAGTAATCTTCAAGAGCTTATTAAATTTTTATTTAGAATAGTTAAACTTCTGCACTGTTCCCTACATAACCCTCTTCCCCCCAAACCTGTTGCTACATCAATGTGCAGAAATAGTTTGCTGCTTCTGGGAAGTGGTGTTTGATCAAAGAGACAATTTGAAATATTTACAGAAAAAACACATTGGGTGATATATCCAGTTTTTCAAATCTCCTGCTGGTTTATGAACTCATCACATGAAAATTCTCTTTCCTTTATCTTAAACACATTCCTTGAATCCAACATGCCTTCATTCTGAAGGTCCTTCATGGCTCAGCTGGTCTATGTATGTACTGTATTTCATCTACTGCATCTCTACACACTAATCTCTTCAGGACAAGTCCTCAGTCCTTTGCCATATGTCTCTTGTACAGTGTAGCACTTGGAAAGGACATGAATTTAAAAATGTAAGCAGCATACAAGACAAAATTAAGACACTATGAAAGCCATAAACCACCAGAGTAGCTTATTATAGGCCAGCTCAGTACCCAAAATGCAATTTTAATGCAAAAGCTTAAACACTATTTGAGTATTGTTTTTATCAACTGGACTCTTGTATTGAAAAAAATACCACTTTCAGAAAATCAAAATGATGATGTACAAGCTGAACTCAAAGCATTGGGGAAATAGTCGTGACCTTAAAATGTTGTCAGAGTTTTTATCTATGAGAAAAGGTTGACTGGCGGCAATATGATGACTAAAATTGGTTTAGGACTTTCCCTCAGCAAGGTCAGACAAACATTCAACAATTAGCAGTGAAAAATAAGCATTTGTAAAGGACACACAAACCAAAATGATTCCACTTCTTCGGACCACGTGTATTGTGAAATTTAGCTTCCAAAGTACAAGACGTCAATTTTCAGAATCACACAGAAGCAGAGAATGGTAGGGGTTGGAAAGGACCTATACAGATCATCTAGTCCAACCCCCCTGCTAAAGCAAACCCACCTAGATCAGGTTGCACAGGAATGCATCCAGGTGGGTTTTGAAGACCTCCAGAGAAGGAGATTCCACACCCTCCCTGGGCAGCCTGTGCCAGGGCTCTGTCTCCCTCACAGTAAAATGTTTTTTCCTCATGTTTAAATGAAACTTTATGTGTTCCAGCTTCTTTCATTTACCTCTTGACTTGTCACTAGATACAATAGAAAAAAGGGATGTCCCAACCTCCAGATATCCACCATTTAGATATTTGTAAATATTAAGGAGTTCCCCCCTCAGTCTCCTCTTATCTTAGACTAAACAGCCCCAGTTCCCAAAGCCTTTCCTCATAAGGAAGATGCTCCAGTCCCCTGATCATCTTGGTGGCCCTGCACTGGACTCTCTCCACAAGTTCTCTGTACCTCTTGAGCTGGGGAGCCCAGAACTGGACACAGGACTCCAGATGACGCCTCACCAGGGCAGAGTAGAGGGGGAGAAGAACCTCCCTTGACCTACTGGCCACACTCTTCTTGATGCACCCCAGGATGCCATTGGCTTTCTTGGCCATGAGAGCACATTGCTGGCTCATGTTTAGTTTATTGTCAACCAGGACTCCCAGGTCTCTGTCTGCAGAGCTGCTCTTCAGCAGGCCAATCGCCAACCTGTACTGGTGCAGGGGTTGTTCCTTCCCAGGTGCAGGACTCTGCACTTGTCCTTGTTGAACCTCATGAGGTTCCTCTCTGCCCAACTCTCAAGCCAGTCGAGATTCCGCTGAATGGCAGCACAGCCTTCTGGGGAATCAGCCAGTCCTCCCAGTTTGGTGCCATCAGCAAACTTGCTGCGGGTACACTCTGTCCCCTCATCCAGGTCGTTGATGAAGATGTTGAACAAGACTGGCCCCAGAATTGATCCCTGTGGAACTCCACAGACCACAGGCCTCCAACTTGACTCTGTGCCATTGATCATCACCCTCTGAGTTCTGTCATTCAGCCAGTTTTGATCCACCTCACTTGTCCACTCATCCAAGCCACACTGCCTGAGCTTTCTGATGAAGATGTTATGGGACACGGTGTCAAAAGCCTTTCTAAAGTCAAGGTAGATGACATCCGCTGCTCTCCCCTCATCTAGCCAGCCAGTTATGCCCTCACAAAAGGATATCAGGTTGGTCAAACAGGATTTCCCCTTGGTGAATTCATGTTGACTCCCCTGATAACCATCTTTTCCTTCATATGTTTAGTGACAACACTGAGGATGAGTTGTTCTGTCACCTTTCCAGGGATAGAGGTGAGGCTGACCGTTCTGTAGTTTCCTGGCTTCCCTTCCTGACCTTTTTGAAGACTGGCATGACATTGGCCTTTCTCCAGTCCTCAGGCACCTCACCTCTCCTCCATGATTGCTCAGAAATGATGGAGAGCAGCTTAGCAACTACATCAGCCAGTTCCCTCAACACTTGGATGCATCCCATCAGGATTCATTGACCTATGAGCCTTAAGCTTGGCCAACAAGTCTTTAACCTCTTCCTTATTCACCCAGGGCAAGTCCTCTTCTGTCCAGGCCATCCTCCTATCCTTGCTGGACTGAGCTTCCTGAGTGCCAGCCTTGGCTGTAAAGACTGAAGCAAAGAAGACATTCAGTATTTCAGCCTTCTCTGCATCCTCTGTCACCAGGGCACCCTCTGTATTTAGTAGCGGGCCCATATTCCCCCTCATCTTCCTTTTGCTGCTGATATACCTGAAAAAGCCCTTCTTGTTGTCCTTAACTTTCCTGGCCAGGTTTAATTCTAAAAGGGCTTTAGCTTTCCTGGTTGCACCCCTGCATGCTCTGGCAATGTTCCTGAACTCTTCCCAAGAAAACACACTTTTTTTCCACTTCTCAGAGATGTCTGCTTTCTCCCTGAGTTGTCCCAGCAGATCTTTGTTCATCCACGGTAGCCTCCTGCTTCCTTTTCCTGCTTTTCTACTTGTAGGGGTACACTGATCTTGGGCTTGGAGTAAATGGCACTTGAAGATCGACCAGGTTCCTTGGGCACTTCTACAATCTATGATCCTATCCCATGAGATCCCTCCAAGCAGGTTTTTGAAGAGGCCAAAGGTAGCTCACCTGAAATCCAGGATCACAATCCCGCTTGGTGCCCTGCTTCTTCCAGACAGGATTTTGAACTCTGCTGTCTCATGGTCACTAGAGCCAAGGTTGGCTCCAACGTCCATGTCCCCAACTAGACCCTCCTTATTTTTCAGCAGAAGATCCACCAGCACACTCCTCCTCATTGGTTCCTCAATCACCTCTGATAGGAAGTTGTAGTCAACAATCTGTAGGAACCTCCTGGACTGCGTGCACTTGGCTGTGTGGCTTTGCCAACAAATATCAAGGAGGTTGACGTCCCCCAGGAGGACCAGGGATTATGATTGTAAGGCAGCTTTCAGCTGTTTGTAGAAGGCCTCATGCACTTCCTCCTCCTGATCAGGTGGCCTGTAACAAACTCTCATAACAGTATCAGATACATTACCCTGCCCCTTAATTTTCACCCACAAACATTCAACCTGCCCCTCATTCGCATCCAGAGCTCAATGCACTCTAATTGCTCTCTCACAGAGAGCAACTGCATCTCTTTGCCTCATAGACCTGTATTTCCTAAACAATCTATAGCCCTCCATTGTTGTGCTCCAGACATATGAGCTGTCCCACTGTGTCTCTGTGACTGCAATAAGATTGTAGCCCTGCATCTGCACCCACATCTCCAGTCCCGTTTATTCCCCAGGCTGTGTGTCTTGATGTATAGGCAACGCAGGGGCTTACTTGAACACACAGGTTTCCCTGGATGGATGCAAGTGGATCCTCCCTGATTTGATACTCCCTCAGGTGGTCAGCCTTCTGCGTCTCGTCTTGGTGTGCAGCTGAGATGCACTCATCACTGCATTTCCTGCCCTGACCTGTTTCCTTGTTAGATAGGATGGCTCATTCTTTGTCATTTCTCCCCCCACTCCCCAAGTCCTTCGGTTTAAAGCTCTCTTGATCAAGTTGGCCAGCCTGTTCCCAAATATTCCAATGCCCTTGTGAGAGAAGTGTATTCCATCCTGCCCTATCAAATTACAGTCCCCAAAGAAGGTTCCATTGTCATAAAAAACAAAACCTTCTTGCTGGCACCAATCTCTTAGCCAGGAGTTAACTTGTGTAATTTTTGCATTAGAGACTCCCCCTTTTCCTCTGGTGGACAGTATGGAAGAGAAAATAACTTGTGCCCATCTACCCAAGGTTTTAAACCCTTGCTCCCCAAGGGTTTTAAAATCCTTTCTGATACTGATAATGTCATGTCTTATTACATCATTCATATCCACATGGCAAAGGAGTGGGGGATAGTAGTCCAAATCCCTGATGAGACGTGGCACTCTCAGCCACGTCTCAAATCTCAGCTCCTGGCAGGCAGCACACCTCTCGTGACTCCTTGTCTGCTCCACAGATGGGTTTCTCGGTGCCTCTTAACAATGAGTCACCCACAATGAGCACCCATCGCTTCTTTTAACAATGCCCACTGCCATCTATAAGATTGTTTGGTGTAAAAATTTTAGTCTTAAAAATGTTATACCCCTTTGGCCTCAGATATAGTGCAATCTGGTTTTTATTTGTTTTAAAGAAAAAAAAGGAAACACTGATGGGGGGGTTATAACAGCTTCTTTAATTTTTTTTCTGTATTATAAATTATGCTTATTCACCCATAGATTCTCTCTCTGAGTATTCATTTAGAAGGAAGGTTTTGCAATAGTCACATTTAATTTATCAGGGTGCAATAATTTGTGTTTCCCAATCATCTTGCAGACTTTGGTTCATTATACTATTGTTTCACATGAGTAAGTTAGCAAAGTTTGGATTGATTGACTCTAATTAACTAAAACTGGTTCCAGGCTGTGCATCTATTGTCATGGTAGCTAGCCACAAAGCCCCAAACTGTTCAGTAATGGCAATATAACATACTATCGATATGAAAACTCCAGCAAATGTTTAATGTTGGGCTTGTCAGCAAATGAAAAAAAGCAATAGTGGGGGAAGGAGAAAGGGACATTAGGACAAGCATGTCTCAGAAGGCTTGGGGGAAATACAGCCTTACAGAGAGCTGCTGGTGCCCCGATCTCTGCACTTATTATCATATGGTCCTCCAACATGGAAAGAAATGCAAGCCGAGCTGAAGACATGTACACTATTCTGTAGAAGAAAAATCCACCTCAAAACAGACCCAAAACTCTATGCTAATCTAAAACCTTCTGGAATAACATATGCAGACTTCTCCTTCTGTATATTTTAAAGGCAAAAGTCTTTTTTCTTGGTTTTGTTAGTCCATTTGCATGATGTCTGAATTTGTTTTCTGTTTACTGCCATCAAGAGAATCTAACTACTAATAAATGCATACCCTTACACATGAAACTTGGGAGCCAGCTGCACTGAAATTTAGGCTAACAGGCAAATATTCTGTCTCTCAACCTGATCTTTAGAGTCTTTCTGAAATTAATTAAAAGCAATGACGATGTCAGAGGACAGGCTGCTTCTGCTGGCAGTGGTGTGAGGCACCTTGGCACATCCAAGACATGCAAGTGTAAAAGCTTTATACCATAGGCTATCTCTTCTCCAGAGATGCATCACCTGACATATCAGCCTCTGTATATTGTTACATAGCAAATTATGGTTAGGAGAACACTCACTGAAGAGCCAATGTCAAATACAATAGCTTGGACATGCCAGAACTGGTTTCCTTTGTTTGATCTACTGTGCGACTACATTGCTGCTGCCTCCCATTTCTTGCTCAGGGGCGATTTCTAAGTTGAGACATGTGGCAACAATTACTGCTCCTGAGGAACAATTCCTTAGCATGATGTTTAGTCCTTACTGTGCAACAAGGAGGCTGTTTTCTCTCTTTTTAAACCATGTGACTGAAACTGCGATTCAAGTATAGATAGGCCGTTCATTTCTAATTTTTCTATTTCATAAGTTCGCTCCTCATCATTGGGAGTGCAGTCATCCTTTTACAACCACTCTTTGTCTTAACCTCATTCCTTCCACATCATCTGCAGCCTGCATCTGAACAGACCTGGTTTCACCTGTGGTATCTGGCTGCCCCATTGCACACCATGTGCCAGCCTCTAAGCAAACCGAGTGTCAGGGTTTAAGCATAGCTGGCAACAAAGCACCACACACCCACTCACTCCCACAAAATGTCCACCCCCCACCCCCAGAGGATGGCAGAGGCCCCAGTGAGATAGGAGAAAAGATAATCAAGGGCGTTGTGGATCGAGACAAGGGCAGGGAGGACTCACTTGTCAATTATGGTTCCAGGCAAAACAGACTTGACAATTTAGGAAAAAAAACCAAGATCAGTTTAATCAACTACCAACTAGAAGCAAAACAGATAGAAAGCAAAAACGGAGCAGGAAGATGAGAAAAACGCAACCAGGACTTTAAAATCACCTTCCCCCACCTCTCCCTTCTTCCTGGGCTCAATTCACTGCTTCCAAGATCACTTATCTCCTTCCCCTCAATGGCACAGAGCGGCAGGGAATGAGGGATGTGGCCAGTCCCTCTCAGATGTTCTCTGCTGCTTTTTTCTCCTCAGAGGAGAACTACTCACATTCTCCCACTGTTCCAACATGGGATCCCTCCCACAGGATACAGTCCCTAATGAATCTCTCTAAAGTGAGTCCTTCCCAAGTGCTGCAGCGCCTCCCAAACTCCTCGCCACAGGTCTTGTCCATGGCAGTCCAACTCCAGGCACATTCTGCTCTGATGCCACCTCCCCACAGAGTCACAGCCCCTTCAGGCACAGTTACCCCCCTGTGTCTTAGGGTGCTCCATGAGCTGTTGGCATATCTCAGGTCTACTATCTCTCTTCAGAGGTTGCTGGGGGAGAGCTGCTGTTTCATCATGGGATGCAGGGGGATTTCTGTTCCATCACATCTCCTCCTCTCCTCCTTTGCTGACCTTGGAGTCTTCATGGTGGCTCTTTTCTTATCTAGTTTCTTCTATCACCTCTCAGAAGGAACAACCTTCCTCTTCTGGCTTCCTCTTCTTAAAAAGCGATCATGGAGGCACCTAATTGGCTCAGCCCCAGAAGTGAGTCCAACTGAGAGCTGGGGAAAGTTTTGAGCAACTTCTTATGGGAGCCACCGTTGCAGCCCCTTCTCTGTTAACAGAATTGGCACCACACAACCCCACTGGGGCAGCCCAGAACCCTAGCCCCAGCTGCTTGGGGGCTGAGCACCTCTGCAGAGACAATCTGTTTGCCTCTAGTATCCAGGCTTTTTCGAGCAAATATCTTCTAAGTTCCCATTGCCAAAATAAGGACTTGAATTTTTATGGTACAACTGGTCTCAACCTTTAACACAAATAGGCACTAGGGCAAACAGCACCTCTGATATTTTCCAAAGTAGCACAACTCGTCACAGGCTGTTTCCAAGAAGCTCTTTCTAGCTTCATTTCTTCCCCAGCCTGGACGAAGGGATTGAGAGCAAGGCTCACAGGTAGGAGCTGTGGGGGGCTCTTTGGTCCCGTTGAGCGCACTCACGCAGCTCCCATCGACTTTGGTACAATTTACATCCCTAGGAGTGATGGAATTGGGTCCTAGAGTCTGGTGCCACCCCACTCTGACTTGCTGTGTGCCTTCAGGCAAGTCATTTAACACCAGGCTGTGATACCTCTCATTGAACTACACATTACACCAAAAAGGGTCTCGCAGAAGTCAATGGAGCTACTTGTGGAGCGCTTGTACTTAGTAAGTGTGTCACAATCTGGCCTTCACTTAACTCTCCCCTTTTATAGGAAATTACAGACTCATTTCCAAGGTTGTGGGGCTTAATTAGTTTATGTTTGCAAAACACATCTTATTGCTGGTGAAGGGGAATAACCATTATTATGATGATGATGTGTTCAGTGCATGGCAAGGTCTTGGGTCTGTCTAGGTTTTGCTTCATTTATTCTGTATGAAAAAAACAAAAAGTCCTTCCTTTGCAATCATTTGAAAACCTATTTCTAGGAACGGTGCACTCACTCTTCTATCAGAAGTGTTAGGGGGGAAAAAAATCAAACCGGCAAACTTTCCTTGGGCAAAGTTCCCTGGAGACTGAGCCCAAGGCATGAACCCAGTCACCACTGCAGGGTGATGGGGACTGACCAGCCATAGCAAATCCATGATGTAAGCGCAGTTTGGATCGACCTGTTGGGTGACACTTTCCCAAAGATAAACATTCTTTTTCCCTAGCTCAGAAATATTCTTTTTTTAACCCTAACATGTATCATACCTTTAAACCTTGGCAACAGCAAGCAGTTTGGTTTTTCATCAGCTGTAATCGGGTCTTTTTGGATTCTGTATTTTGTTGGAGTTTTTTGTTTTTTTAATCCAAGTATGGTTCTCGTGGTGTAGTAAATGACATTAGGCTTTTGTAAATTCTTGCAGAATATAACAGATCATTGGTTTTATAACACAGTCACTGCTTTTGCATTCTGATGAGATTATTAGTAGCAGCCTAGAATACAACATCCCTGCATACTGTTAGTTAAAAAAAATAAAAGTTTACTAAATGGTCTCTTGTCAACTGTATCTGAAAATTATTATAGTTTCTCTGGTTTTCTTTACATGGAGGGCTTCTTCTGTGAGCTGGAGGGTTACATTAGTATGTAGTTACAGAATTATTGTAGAGATACTGTTTATTTCTCTGTAACTCTGTTTTTCTACAAAAAAAACCAGACTTTTAAGTTTGTATAAATTGGTTCTAAAAATTGTTCACACACTCAAGACATGCAATATGGTATCTGAGCTCAGTAAATATAGTTTTTCTTTCATATTTTAACTG
This sequence comes from Colius striatus, assembly GCF_028858725.1. Classification (NCBI taxonomy): domain Eukaryota; kingdom Metazoa; phylum Chordata; class Aves; order Coliiformes; family Coliidae; genus Colius; species Colius striatus. Next base: position 52,321,147 of record NC_084762.1, on the reverse strand, counting down.
CAATTGCATTAGACATTTTTATCTCACGTCGAAGCAAATACAAATCAAGCCATTTTCTGATCTTTCCACACATCCTGTCTTGCAGCCCTAAAGCAGTTTCATTTGCCAGTGAAGACACAAACCATCTGATCTTTTCAGACCAAATTCCCTCTCTTCCATCCTGCATTGCATCTCTCTGTTGTACATCTGGCATCTGTCTCCCTGCTCTGATTGTGAACTGTTGACCCATGTGCAGCACTGGCCCAGGACCACGCTTCAGACCTTACTCAGTGGGCAGAGGTGAAGGGAGAATTTAAGCTTGAATATGTTTTTAAAGGGCTTAAAATGCTGGAATTAAAACCTGGCCACTGACATACAACATTTTCTCTGCTTCCATACTGTTATTAGCATACATCTGTATTAACACCATGACAGTCCACCCTACAAATTGATACAATACCAAATAAAGAGCCTGTACTGTGCACTGTAATGACTCTACAGGAGCCATTACATCTGATATAGTCAATATTATACATTTTTAAAAAATGTATGAGTGCATATTTAACTGAGAGATCTGATCTGCTCCAGTAGTTCTGGTCTATCAGAAACATAATATGCATTTTAAAAAACCACTTCCATACATTTTACATTTTTACCTGGGAAGCTGAACACAGGGTTACATATAAACAATTTTTTTTTTCCTATGCCTGCCCATGATGTGTTTGTTTCAAAACAAAACAAAATGAAGTGGGAAAGCTGATCAAGTCCTGGCTCCATTGCCTCACCATACCAACACCAGCATTCCCACCTCCTTTGCATCTCCTTCCAGCAGCTTTTGCTCCACATCCCTAGCACAGTGTATGGCCATGTTTGATTTTTGTACAGATGTGAAGAGTGAGTAGCTCAGCAACAGGAGCATTGTTGGGCCTCTGCTGATTTACACCATCACAGCTCACAGCTGTGCCACCAGCAGTGTACACCCATGCACAGAAAATAGAGGGTGCTGAGGTGCCACCAGTACCTACAGGCCACTTGAGCTGCACAGGGAAAAGGTGAGAGAGAGGCGACCTCAGCTGTAAAATACTGGGGGATGCATTTCTCTCGTGAATGAGTATATACCCTGTGGTTTTTCAGACAGTGAATGACACTGTGGCCTTCCTGCTTGTGGGGGAGGTTGGGAGCAGCTGACCTGGGGAGCTGTTTGGGGGTGCCACAAACAGCGTCATCCCAGGCTGGTGTCTGGACTTGAGCACAGAGCCCCTTGAGGTTTCCCTCCACTTTGCATACAGTGCTAGTAGGAAGGATTGAACAGTCCCAGGCAGCTCTCCTGAACATGCTGCTGTTACCCCCTGCAGCTGCTGGCTCACCTGACCTGTTTTGAGCACTGTGAGCAGAGGACATACAAGTTCAGCCATGCTTATCATGAGAGACACGGTAGAAAGAAGGGCTATAGAGAAAAAAACCACTTTCACATTTATATTTTTTAAAAGCAACCTTAGCTTTTATTGCTACCATGCAATTATTTACATGTTATAAATATATGGAATCAGTCCCACTCTCTTTCCCACCCATATCTGCATATGCAAGTGTTCCTATAATCTCACCAGGCTAATGCAGAACACAGCTTAACTCTGCAACTTCCTGAGGACTTTCAGTCTCTCCTTGTCCTTAGGAAGCTTTCCTCCTTCTCACTCAATAAAGCCTCCTTTAGCTTCCTCTTTTATATCTCTACAGAGCTTTTATTTTCTCACACAGGCATGCAAAAGAACTAAACAATGCATGTGGAGGCAATGCATATACTGTGGGCAAAGTAGGCTGCTATATGGTATGCCACAGCAGCTCTTCAAACACATGCAAAGGCATATTCCAGAACAGTCTGGTTAGCGATGGCAGCTGTAACTGTTTCAGGGTTTGTAGGTAATTGTAGATTTCAGAGAACCAATTAGCAACAGCAAGGTATTTCGAGGCAGTTTTGAGTGGAGGTGCAGTTTCTTGTACCTTGTGCTTCCTTTGCTTCCTGGGTGAGAGGATCTGGATGTGGGTGTATGTATGACTGGAGTATGACCTATATTAATACTGTAGTGAAAAAGCTACTAATGCAAGTGCTGAGTGTTTCCTCAGTGCTCTATAAGACCAAAAGATGACTGTCCTTCACTGACGGAGCTTTGACCCAGAGATGGCCACCAGATTTAAAAAGTGAACAACTCAGGACAGAGCAAAAGAAAAATATTTTACAAACAGTCCCTGATCTTACAGTTAGCTCCTGTTCTCTTATCGGAAGAGGAACTCAGTGTGCAAATATTATTAAAGAAGAAACGTATGAAATAATGAGGAATCATTTCTGTCAAATGGATATAAGATGCTAATTGGTAATGTTCTGAATCCCAGAGATGCTTGACATTCAAAAAGTGAGTGAAGTACGGCAGAGCATTTGTATAGGCCATCTGGAGATGTACACCATACTCTACACTTGATGAGAAAGTGGCATTAAACTGAAATTTCTGATTCCAAGACCTAAATATGCATCACTCCAGGCTTCAAATTTCATTGATTGCGGGTAAGATCACAGATAAACAACAATCTGGCACATTTCCGACTAAAGGGAGAGAAATGCTTTGCGCTCCATTCCTTACAAAATTATTAATGATTTGAGAAACTTCCATAAACTTCAGAAGCATAAACTTTGGAGCTCACTTTCACACTTATACACAGTTCTGACTTTTGGAGTAATTTGACTGTGACATCTGTGCAGACAAGGATATCCAAAATACTCTATCAGCAAACTATGGTACCGTTACAGAGGGAATGGCATGCAAAGCACAGCTAGAAATATCATGCAAACCTGCAGGATGGTGCCCTCAGTTGTTTCATGACATCAAGATTTCTCTGGTCAGAGGACAAAAATGTTGTAAAAGCAGGAGCAGCAGTAGCTGCTCAACATCGCCTTTTTGTAGTTTTGAGAAATCTGTAACTTATGCCACTAAAGAATTGTTTTTCTTGCTCTTAAAAAGCACTTATACAGCATATTAAACCTAAAGCTGATCCAGATGGTAGTGTCAACGACATTACAATGCAAATGTATACACTGCTACTTTCTTCAGGCTGCTATCAATCCATTGCAGTGATGTTGGCTCTACAAGCTACTTTGCTACATCCTGAATCTACTATGTTAGATGTGGTACCAACACTATGAGTGGATCACAGCCCAGATTTGGCCTACAAGCTAAGAAGAGACGGGCAGCATGGGGCTGGAGGAGGCACAGTGGGGGAGTTTCAAATAGGAGGCAGGGCAGAGCTCTCAGCATAGTAGCCGTAGAATTGGTGCCAATTTTTGCAGGTACCTCAGAAAAAGAGGAAGAAAACAAGGAAGTGAATTTACTGATCTTTGTATAATGCTCTTCCCAAGCCTGAAGAACAATGATGGAAAAAGAGGGGAAGCATATGCCTGCTACCTTCATCGTGCCACCAGTGTTACCCCAATTCACTAGGATGAGGTGTGGAGTTATAGAATAAGGGAGGAGAGAAATAACTGGCCCTAAGCAGTTTAATCATGTTACCTGTTATCTTAGTTGCTGTAACTACGAGCAAAAGAGTACAGCTGTCAGTAAAACAAGGCTGCACAAAGCAATCTAGGGGTCCCAGAGTAGGCAATATAAACACCTAGCAGATTGAATGTACCATTTTCAGGTTTGTTTGGAGCTGCTTTGATGCATCCCTGCTTAATTGCAAGCTTCCTAACAAGGTTTGTATCCTAAATGTGTTCTGCAGCCTGACTTGTAAAATGGCGTCACATGGGATGAAAATACAAAAAAAAAAATAAAATTTACACCCTCTGCACAAATTCCCAGGGACAGAAATCCTGAAATCCAGCAAGAAATCCTTAAATAAATATATTAAAACATGGTGTGAGACCTCTGGTACTCTATGCAGACCTTCAGAAACAATGAACACAGAAAAGACAAAGTGGGGGGGTTTTTTTGGTTTTTTTTTTTTTTCTTAAAGAACAGTCCAAGGCCCTCAATAAAATACTCAGAGCTTTGCACTAGTGTTGGATGTAGGCAGGCTGAGGTGCTTTGCCTCAGAATCTACAAGTACCTTTTCTGGTAAACACTTCTGGGAAATATCTGGATATGTACTGCATAAGTACTATAACATTGATAAAAGTCTGTACAGCCCCTCTTCTTCTCCCTATATTTGTAGAAAAGGTTTATTCACAGGTACCCTCTTGCTTGGACTTCTATTGAAGTCAAGAGGAAAGTAAAGGTGAGGCCGTTCCAGCTTTGTATGAGAGCCATGCCAGACAAATGTGAGTAAATATGACTTAAAGGCATCTTTGGGGCACTGGGGATATGTCCATCAACCTGTTAGTGTTTCTGGGCAACCTGTCTACCTCCTACACTGCCATCTGGGGTCAAAAGGCAGCGACAGGATTGCTGCAGTGTAGCTGTGCTCATTGGATCCCAGAGTGCGGCGACAGGAAACTGCTTGTCTTCTTCACATGTCTGACCTGCAGTTTCACTGATATCAATCATCTCCACAGTACATCTGCTCAGTGGCGTGTCACTAAGGGTGATGGAGGCTCTGGTGCTATCCATGTGTTGATGATGTCCACCTCCAACTCCACTAGATCGAGGTCTAATCATTTTCCACCCACATATGCTGAGTGAATCAGAAGAGCATCTCTGAGAAAGCTAAATTCAAGTAAGAATCAACTATACTGTACAGCAAAGCAACAATTTCAAAGGAGCTAGTTGTAAAGGTGATGCTACATTTTATGAGGCTGCTACTTGTAGCGTGTGAAGGATGTAGTCTCCAAGTTACATTTAGTTCCACATCCCTATTGAGTATCCAGGTGGTACAAGGTTTTCAGATAACTAGGTCATTCCTGCTCTAAGCACACCCATGGCAATGTGTGCTTAGCCTCTTCTTTTGATCAGGGCCTGCTTTCAAGGCTGTTCTGAGTGGCTTCCAATCAATTTGTCCCTTCTGCTTGAAAATATTTACATGGTTTGAAGTGACATAGTGTCCACAATTAACTTATTGTCTTCATTTTACCACCAACCCCTGTTTTCAATGGCCATGTCACTTGGTGGGACCCAGTATAGAGTTGGCAGTGTTTGGAGGCAGGGTACTCTCGATGAAGGTCTGTCATCCTGGTAATGGGATTGCTGCAGTGATAATCATAGAATCATAGAATGGTAGGGGCTGGAAGGGATCTTTAGAGATCATCTAGTACAACCCCCCTGCAGAAGCAGGTTCACCTAGATCATAGGAACATGTCCAGGAGGGTCTTGAAGACCTCCGAGGAAGGAGACTCCACAACCCCTCTGGGCAGCCTGTTCCACTGCTCCCTCACCCTCACAGTGAAATAGTTTTATCTTATGTTTAAGTGGAACTTTTTGTGTTCCAGCTTCATCCCATTACACCTTGTCCAGTTACTATCTACTATAGAAAAGAGGGATGTCCCAACCTCCTAACACTCACCCTTTAGATATTTATAAATGTTAATAAGATCTCCCCTCAGTCTCCTCTTCTCCAGACTAAACAGCCCCAGTTCCCACAGCCTTTCCTCCTATGAAAGATGTTCCAGTCCCCTGGTCATCTTGGTGGCCCTGCGCTGGACTCTCTCCAGCACTTCCCTGCCCCTCCTGAGCTGAGGATGCCCAGAACTGGACACAGGACTCCAGATGAGGCCTCACCAGGGCAGAGTAGAAAGGGAGAAGAACCTCCCTCGACCTGCTGGCCACACTCTTCTTGATGCATCCCAGGATGCCATTGGCCTTCTTGGCCATGAGGGCACATTGGTGGCTCATGGTTAGTTTATTATCAATCAGGACTCCCAGGTCTCTCTCTGCAGAGCTGCTCTTCAGCAGTTTGACCCCCAGCCTGTACTGGTGCAGGGGTTTGTTCCTTCCCAGGTGCAGGACTCTGCACTTGTCCTTGTTGAACCTCATGAGGTTCCTCTCTGCCCAACTCTCAAGCTGGTCAAGATCCCGCTGAATGGCAGCACAGCCTTCTGGGGAATCAGCCAGTCCTCCCAGTTTGGTGTCATCAGGGAACTTGCTGAGGGTACACTCTGTCCCCTCATCCAGGTCGTTGATGAAGATGTTGAACAAGACTGGCCCCAGAACCGATCCCTGTGGAACTCCACTGGCCACAGGCCTCCAACTCGATTCTGTGCCATTGATCATCACCCTCTGGGCTCTGTCATTCAACCAGCTCTTGATCCACCTCACTGTCCACTCATCCAAGCCACATTGCCTGAGCTTTCTGATGAGAATGTTGTGGGAGTCAGTGTCAAAAGCCTTGCTGAAGCCAAGGTAGATGACATCCGCTGCTCTCCCCTCATCTAGCCAGCCGGTTATGCATTCATAGAAGGCTATCAGGTTGGTCAAACAGGATTTCCCCTTGGTGAATCCATGTTGACTCCCCCTGATAACCATCTTATCCTTCATATGTTTAGTGATAACATTCAGGATGAGTTATTCCATCACTTTTCCAGGGATGGAAGTGAGGCTTCCAGCCTGTAGTTTCCTGTGTCGTCCTTCCTGCCCTTTTTGACGACTGGTGTGACATCGGCCTTTCTCCAGTCCTCAGGCACCTCACCTGTCCTCCATGATTGTTCAAAAATGATAGAGAATGAAAAATTATTCAAAAAAATTAATAGATCAAAATCTTAGACCAGCTCATATGTTCAGAGTAAATAGTTTCCAAGATAAAGAAACCATTCTTCAGCTCATTCTCAGTATCCCTTCCTGGGATAAAATATGGTGCGAAGCAGCTTCTCATGCAGCCTCTGACATGTTGTAAGGAATTGATGTCAAAAGACAGGAAAAAATCTCTTCTATAAAGTGTTACGGTGTTTGTGTGACAATGCAGCTTCACATCTGCTTCCAAAGCATATGCATCATACAACAAAGCACTCAGCCCCCACAGGCTCATTCATTTGCTTCAAATTGATTCACAAATACTGAAGACAGATCAACATAATCTAGATCATGATGAATCAGGTACATACATGCTGCTCTAATTTTATACGGGATCAGACACTATCTGTCCTCCAACACAAAGCTGGTATAAATATTGTGTTGTGCTTTCAGAACAGGTCTACAGGAGTACAACTGTGTGCTTTGCCTGTTTCCCCTTTGATCTTTACATTTGGGGATCTCTTCCTAAACTGATAAAGGCTTAATGAATGTGACACTGTGCTCTGGCAGCAAGGATGCTACACTAATAACTCACCAGCATGTCAGCTAGAAAAGCTCCAGAGATCACCTTGTCTGCTCCTCTGTCACAAGACAGAGGAATAGAACCAGAAAAAAACAAAAAAGACTGAAATTTTTTTCCTGACCTCTTCTTTAAAATTCCCCAGTGGTGGCAACTCCATTATTTCCCCGAACAATCTGTGACTGTGCTTCACTGCTCTTGTTTCCAGAAAGGTTTTCCCAACACCTAAATGTAGTCTTCATTAATATCTATTGAATTTATCACTTCTTGTCCTACCCATTAGGCTCTACCCTTAGTATTAGGCTTTGATCATTTATTGTTAACACAGATTTCAATGGATTTATAGAGTTGTCAAACACAGTATTTGTGAACAACATTCAATTGGGTAATTAATCATTGCATCTGTTTTCTGTTATTGTGATTCCAATTCTGCATGTGTATACATGATTGATTTTTAGGCACACAAATGGTCCCATTAAAGACAATGACACTTGTGGATTTGCAGCTGAGCACTTACTTAACAGGTTTGCAGAGTCAGAATATGGTATTAATCATGCTGCTGGCTAAAAATCCTCTCATTTGAGCCCTGGACTTCAGTTATCTTATGTCAGAGGTAGTCCTTTGAACCAGAAGGGCTGAAAAGTCATTACTGATATTCACTAACTTTAAAAGTCAGTAACTGGTTTATGACTTCACCAAAATGATCTTGGTACCAATACTATCTTGACAGACTGAATCATCTTTAGCAGGACAGTACATGTGAGAGTAATTCCCAAAGTATTTGTACCCTCAGAATAGTTTCCATAAAAGTCATCCTCTAGAAATACTCAATATTCCTCCATAATAATTACAGATGACAGTATTTTTTTAATATACATATATAATAATAAAATCTGATTTAACTAAGACACAAATAATAATAGCTTGTGACCTCAAATTAACTCTTCAAAGTAGCTGACTTCAAGGAATAGTTTTGAAATATGTGTACTTTCCCATTCCATGAGTTTTCAATAAAAACTATTTAGACTATTTAGGAAACTTACTGAGAGAAATTATTAAAAAAAACCCAACACATTTTATTGCAATTTGAATGACAAATACAATTCTGTAATAAAATTGCAATAACTGAACTGTGTATTCATTGTACTTTGTTAAAATTTGATCATAAATTTTGAATTCCCTGAGTATCTTATGTTCTTAATGCTGGTGAAGTTGTTTCAATTCATAATTTTGTAGCAGATGCTACAAATGGTTGCAAGATTAGATGAGATGCAGATCCCTTTCTTTCAACATGAGGATATAAGAGTTAGAAAAGCAAAACTCTGGAGAATAGAAGAAGTGTACCTGAGAGTGACCCTGGTTATCCTTGGAGTGAGCTCAGTGACTCCTCAGAAAATATACAACCTTGAACTGGAAAATTACTAGAAATCTAAAGGCTGACTTATTCAGGGCTTGGAATCTAACTTAGACATTATATGTATTGGAGATATCTGACAAATTGGAGATATCTTTGGGATTAGACTAGATGATCTCTAAAGGTTCCTTCCAATCCCTTCCATTCTATGATTCTATGATAGCACACACAAGAGAAGCTGCAAGAACTTGTGTTTCTGCTACTTTTCACTTCTCTTGCTGGAAATACAGCCTGAACCCTTGCCAAAAGAGAGGAACACCACCACAGTACACTGCATGGAACCAAGTTGCTCCTAAGCCCCTCAAAGATGCACTTAGGAGGGGAGAACTCAAAGGTCAATGTTGTTTTTTCCACATTAAGGATGGGCAGCTGCAGGAGCTTTTTTGCTGGTGAGCTGCTCCACTCTCCCCAAATGCAGCGCCCAGTTGGCCAATGGCTCCAGGAAAAAGTGTGCATTTCCCTGAGTTTCAGGACATATCTCTATCAATGCATCGTGTGTGTGCCTGTGTCTGCATCTGCAATGAGCTCCACTGAGCACACGAACAGCCTATGCTATTTGTCTCTCGGTACCCAGGGGCACAGTGGCATCATGCAAAAAAGCACCTTGTTCCTCTTCTGTAGCTCCAGAACACTCTCACCAGGCAACAATGACATAGACCCTGAGGATATCTTTGAGGTTGAGGAATTAGCAGAACTACCTACTGCTCTCCTCTTTGGGCAGCACTGCTGATGGCAGCAGGACATACTGAACCTGGGGTAGTGAAGCTTGGGCTGAGCTCTTCACTTTCCTGATAATTAGCCTGGAAACCATCCTATGCTGATCATCTGCTCCCCTTATTTTCACTGCAGGAAAAAGCTGAGAGGGAGACAGGAGCAAACTGCCAGTTCTCTGTGGCTCTTCCCTGCCCCACAGAAACCTGCAGACCCTGTGGGACCTGCTGCTGGAACACAAGCTTGCATAGCCAAAGACAGCACAGGGCACATCCTCATTCTTCACCTCTTGGTGGAGAGCTCATCACTCCCTAGCTGGTCTGCAGGACCCTGTCTTCCCATCACAGTCACTATGCAAAGACCCACAGAAAGTGCAAATGTCATGGGGGTCATCAAGTACAACAGGAGCCCCACCACTGTCTCCCTTCAGGAAACCACTTCCCCGGCCCTTGCAGTGGTCTACCCTCCTGTCCCCTTCGCTCGGCACCAGTGCCAACTCTATGGGCACGTCTCTTGCCCTGCTTGCTGGGGTCTTATCCTCTCCTGACACTTCCTATCTTGATTTTATCCGTGACTTTCAATGCTGAGATGGCCTTGACTAGCGCATCCCAACTCCCTCAGCAGCACACAGTCTCAGCTTTCCATAGTTAGCTGAGCTAACATCTCCCCATGAGAAAGGGGAGAAGTTTGAGAAAGAAGGGATGAAATGGAGAAAGAAAATTGATGTTCCTCAATAAAAAAGACAACACACAAAACTCTGTGAACGTGACATTGAAGGTGTGTAGGCAAAAGGCCGGGAATATAGAAGTTAGGCCACTCACTTTTAAACAAGCAATAAATAATGTATCAAATTGCAAAGTGGCAATACAAAATACTCTGTCTGTTTGACATGACCTCTATTTGTGGATTACTTTTGTACATGTAATTGAGGCCAGGAGGAGAATCTCTTGGGGATTTCTGTTAAAATTTCTTCTTCTCTCACCATCACTCTCTCTGCTTTTATTCTGATGTTTTTATACCTGTCTTTTTCTTGGCAGTAGTGGCACAGCATCCATACAAGGTGCAAAAGCAAACAGCCTGCCAGCTTTAAATACCAGAGTTCACTAATAGACATCTGAGATTTGTTTGGGTTTTTTTTATCGAGTTGCACTGTGCTAAGTGCTTCATTGGGATACGTTGGATTCAACTCTGCTTTTGTTAAAGAGGGGAAATTAATTAAAGGGACAAAATGTTAGCAATTCAGCAAATATCACATTAATTTCAAAGAGTGTAATTACTAAACAGGCATGAATAAAGGAGTCACAAATTATACTCATAATTGTTATATTAAAAATTGCTTAGCTCTTAAGAATGCTTGTACAGTGGTTACAGTTTGCCTTGCTATAGACAGACTTCGAGTATTTTACAGTGGCTTCTCTCTTCATCACCAGCCATCGTATTGCAGCATGTGCAATACAGCAGTCCCTCCACTCTAGTTGCCATTTAAACCTTTGCTGCAAGGAATGCTGCCCTGATGCCTGCAGTATCCCCCAGATTGCCTGCAGGACCCTTGCCAGCGTGCCAGACATGCTGCCTGTCTTCCCAGCAGTGTGGTGTGGAGTGGTAGTGTGAGCAATAGTATTGATTTGTGGTGAGAAGAGGATTGTGAGAATGGTAACAGTGGCATCATAACCAGTGTGAGGCAGTTATGCATGCGTTTCTTAGTGCTGCTCTTCTGGAAAAATCTGACATAGTGATGCCTCTTTCCACAGGGCGTTTACACCATCCTATGTCATACTAGAAGAAGTATGCAATATAAATGCTGCGTGGTTCAATAGGTTAGCTCTTCAGTTCTCCAGAATTTAAATAATTCTCTAGTAAATCCCATCTGTTATTCAGAGTAATTTCTATTGAATCCCATTGGTTTCAGTCCTATTATCTTCTCCAAGTTCCACTGCTCATGGTGAGTCAGCATGGTCTAAAAGGCTGAGTGTGAAGAGTCAGAAATGAGACATTTTTCCAGGAGGAAAAGTACATAAGCAGGATGTCCTTTCCAGATGCTGAGTTAGGGAATTTCATTTCATTTAGCTAAATTCCCCTTGCAGTTTCTGGTAGGTGCAAAACCTTTCTTTATGTTCTGTCATAAATTTCTCTTCTGTTGTGCACTGCTGAATACTTACCTCAAGCTGCAGGTTGCATTTCAATGGTAAGCAGTCATATTTGTTTCTTTATGTTTGCAAATGCTTTGGAGTCCTTCTCTATAAAAAGTGATGCATACAGTGTAAACTATATTTTAGTATTATGAGCACCATCACTTGTAGGGGAAGCTTTAAATATATTTCACTCTAGTTGTAGTCTATCAAATTAATGTAATGATGAACATTAAGGCTTTTTATAAATCAGCTGAAGGATGCAAATATTTCTTTTCTCTAAATCATGTAGAATTGAATAAACTCAAATGAAGAGATAGTCCACAAAACCCCGTTTTAGTCTCTCTAAGGTCTCCCTCTAGGATTTTTGTTGGTCTTGTTCTTTTTCTTAAAAAAAGTACAAAAAGACACACAGCAGTAGCAGGTTTACAGTAAGGCCAGGCAGATGGCAGAAGTGGTCTCCTCTATAATTGTCCAGGGTAGTCCTCAAGGGTAAATAGATGGACTTTGTTTTTTGGTGGATTTACACATTTTTTTATTAAATTGAATACAGTCAATTCTATATGATTTGGGGGAAAAAAACCCCTCATTACCCACAGCCAGCGCATCACTTCATCACTCAGGTGACCTGAGGACGCAGCAACATGGACTCTAATGATTTTCCTATTCTGACAGAACTCCTATAATTAAGGAGGAGTGACCCTCTTGCTAGGAGTTGTTAGATATTGTAGAGGTCTTGGAGATGGCAGTTTATGCTTGAGGTGGTGAATGGCCCCAGAGTGATTGAGAGCCATGTAACAGCTGTCCTGTCCACCTGATGCCCAACTCTATTCACTCAGGATACATTTTTCACAGCTGAACTTGATGCAAATAAAGGATAGGGTTGGTTTGTGACAGTAAGAGGCCAAAAAAGGATAGAAGAGTTCTGTGGGATGGCATGAAGAAGACTGCTAGGACTCAGGACAAATACAAAATCTGTATTCTAAATGAAACAGACGAAGGATGGCAGCCCCACTGCCACATAGCATGGCACAGATTACACCTGCACACCTGGACTCTCTCCGATCTCTTGTCCATTCAGGGCACCATGGTTGTACCCAGGAGTGGTCTCTGGCTCACAGTGCCACTTCAGCTGTGCTGGACAAATGCCTGGGAGAGTATTTGCTGCTATTGGTTTTATGACAGAGAGCAATGAAACAGTATGGACAGGAGTGTGTAGTTCTTGAGCCAACACCCGGGCTCTTATTTAATTACCAGTATAGAAACAGCTGAAGTGGTACTGTGGAGACCTCCTCGGTCTCTGTGCAGTTGAAATGGATGGGTTAGATTAGTGAAACTAAAGCCATCTGAGGGTAAGTTGACCAGAAGTCTTGGTAATGGGATAGATTAAGAAAGCAGCAAAACTTGGGCAAGATTTTGAGGGAAAGGATATCCTGACATTGTGGTGCACTGCTGCTCTTCTCCTTTCCGGATCTGAAGCAGTACAAAAGCAGCTACTCAGCTGTGCAGTAGGTCAGTTTGCAACACAAAAGCTTGTTATCCTTGAAATTTATCAGCCTTTTCATGTGCTGGTGAAAACATGCACCCTATACTTGCCTGTTCCCTAATATTGGTCCCCCTAGTACAGGAAAGACATCATCAAATTGGAGCAAGTTCAGTGGAGGCCACCGGGATTGTTGGGGCTGGAGCACTTGCCCTGTGAGGAGAGGCTGTGCGATCAGCACTTGTTCATCCTGGAGATGTGGCAGCTTCAGGGGCCCTTAGCAGCAGTCCTCCAGTACCCCTGTGGAAGACAAGAGACAACAGGCACATGTTGGAAACGTGGCATCTTCACACTGATATAAGGAGAACACAGTGAGGCAGTGCCACAAGGAATTTGCGCTGTCCCAATCCTTGGAGCTTTTCAAGACGTGACCAGAGAAAGGCCCAGGCACCTATTCTGAGCTTGTGGTTGAGTTGGGTTGAAGAAGAAGGTTGAATTAGAGACCTACTTAGATCCCTTTTAACCTGAATTATGCTGTGATTTCATAGTAAACATCTTCCTGACAGAAGCAGCAATACAATGGCAGCAGTAATTACGGCTAAACAAACTGCCACATCATGTCTAAAAAAACCTCTCTTTTCCAGGATTGGGAAGATTTCAGAATAATTTTCTTTCTAAACCACCTTTTTGTGACTTGTCCAAACTTTCTAAAAATAAGTTTTCCTATGGGATGAAATGGAAACTGTCAGGAAATTGGTTTGCATAGAAAGAGGGGAGCAGTTAGAAGAGAATCGAGCATCGGGTGCTCAGCAGGTACTAATTGGGTGGTTAGTTGTGAAGAAACTGCTTCCCCTAGGTATTAGGATAAGGCAGCACAGAAATTACTTGAAATATGGATGTGACCCAATACTTCCCTTTTAATTCAATCTTTTTCCAGCCCATCGCTGGAATTTACACAACGTTTTATTGACTATGGTATCAGAAGCTATCAATTTGCTGCAGCCTCATAAAAATAAAATAGTGATACAGAAGAGAAACTGCTGTGTCAGACACACTTCAGCTATTCCCAGCTTTCCTCGACCCCTTCATCTACCCTCTCATCATAAACATCACTATTCTGTTTGCCTCTTGCTTCTCCTAACCATTAAAACAGGGAAACAAAAACATAACCCAAAAGCTGTTAACACAAGACCCAGAAATGTGGCAAATATTCAGTGTCTGAAATATTTGTTGGCACCAACTAGCAGCAAGGAGAAAACTAGCAAGCAAACAGCATAAAACCAGGTGTGTCTGTGGGTAAGAGAGAGATAAAAGCAGGGATATGTATTTAAAATGGAGCAAGAGTGTTGTCTCATACCATGATAGCTGTGGTAATTACCCATTTTAACGCATATTAGTGCAAACAGCTGTGCAAAATTCATATAAATGGTGGAACATAAGCAATACTCTTTAATTAAGAAAATTACAAGAGGTTGGGGGTTTTTTTTGAGAAGTTAGATGTATTTTGCTCATCATGTTCGATTCCTTTTGACATGAAAATCTCCAAAGGAATCGTAACAGAAGTGTCCAGTAACTATTTACCTCGGTTTAATTCCACATGTATTAAAAATACCTTAGTTTGGTGAACTCAGTAACATATTTTGGAACAATATCTGCATTTTGTCCCTGAAAATAGTAGACCTTATGCAACACCAATGCCATACTTAATGCATACTTCATGCATGGCTGCACATCAAAGAGCATTTAACAAAAGATAAAATAGCTTGGGTTTGAGGGGAGTTCTAACGCTTCTGTTGTGACTATGAAAAGTGGCTCTGGTAAAACATATCTAGTAGTGGGACCTGGTCAAAAGCTATGGTCCTGGATGACTTAAAGCTGTGAGAAATCATGACACATTGTTTTCCATAAAGAGACAAACAAGTTTAGGACAAAACATAAGATAAGATCCCAAAATTGCATTTTAGGGTCTATGCCTAATAACAACTTGAGGGGAATCCCTGGAGCTTGAAGCCCCTGTTAACCTCAATGCTGAAACACCGGGGCTTACAACTTTCCCCAGGAAGTTTTAAGTCCTTTAATGCATGCATTTGCTGATGAGAATTGTTCTCTGAAGTACATGTCCAAAGAGATAAACTTTATGCTGTATGCCAACTTTATGATGTGATAAAAGTTTGTGTTTGAGGTACCTTACTGATTATCTGTTAGGTGGAAAAAAAAGAATAAAACAACCAATTAAACAGTAGCTCTCGTATCTGTATCTTAACTAACCTGGTAATTGAAAAATGGCCCATGTTTTTTCCTCCCCCACCCATTTCCATGTAGTATTTCAAGAACTCTGTCCAAGAATATCACTATATGAAAAAAAACATCATCTCAAAATTATTAAAATCTCTGTGGGAATTCATGATTAATTTTAAGGCCTGGCAGATTAAAATACATTATTATGTACACTCTAGTGCATCCTTTCAGATATTTTCAGAATCTGATTTTGCTCTCTTGATACACACCAATGATTCTACATGTATCTAGTAGATTGCAAGGAATAGATTAGCATTAAAGAGGCAGTATTGTGTTGTTAGGTTGTTATGTGTAACTTGTGCTCATACATTAAGAAAAATGTAGTTGGCATTCCCTTGGACATGACCAGACCCCTTAAAAAAAGGAGAGAATTATTAATAGTTGGTTGTAATGCATTTGTAGAGCACTTCTGAAATTTTGACCTTTAGTACATTAACTGGCTGTTTTTATCCAGCTCCCAGGCAGAGTAAGATCTACGGTAGCCTGCTTAGGAAATGGAAATAATGGACTTATTAGTAAGACTTGTTAAACCCTCAATTCCTGAATGTTCTACCTTCAACTCTGAACCTAGCTTTGCAATGAATTAGTCTAAACTGCCAAACCACCCACATTCAATGTCAAGACAATACAAAATATTTTGTGTTTGGGACACTCTGACAAAATTTATCATTACTGCAAAGTCATTCCTTCACAGTTTAGCTTTATAAATGTTAAGGTTCCAGCTTCAGGCTCAGTTAGCTGTTGTATTTCAGACTTCTGTCTGAGGACTCATCTAGCATCAATTTTCCATCATTCAGAAGCATCTTTATTTTTCATCCTGACAATGTAACTAGACAGAGCTCCTTAAGCCTTTTTTTAATTATTATTTTTATTAAGGCATGTTTCCTCATGTAATTATAATGTTATCGTCTTTGACATTTTTCCATGTTCCACCTGCAATTTGGTATCTACATGTCTTAGTTTTAGACACATAAACAGAACAGTGGACTTCAACAGCACATAACCAAATATCTGTGGCTGCATAGTGTCCTGTTTATACATTCAGACACCATATCGGATGCAGGACCAGACTGGAGTTCAAGTGCAGTTGACCAATCACCATGATTCCCTTTTTCACAGCCTATATTATAAAGATATTTCTTCTCTTTCAAGTATTTTTTCCCCAGATTTTGTACATACAGCTTTACTGAAATTATACTGTTTGTGACCATTGTCCTCTAAATCAGACCCTCCTGCAAAAGAGATCTCTCCACGTCATTATTTAACATGACCCCAAATGTCACATTATCTGCAAACTTTATCAGAATGATTTTATGTTTTCTTCCATGTCACTGATAATGTTAAATGATATACAGCCAAGAACCAATCCCTGCAGGACTCCACTAGCAGCAAACACAGTCAGTGGTGATTGTTGCTTATAATTACATTTCAAGACATGTCTTTTAACCAGTTTTAATGCATTTAATGTGCCACATTGGTTTTGTATTGCTGCAGTGTGTTAATCAAAATACCTTGAAGTACCAAGTCAAACACTTTACAAAAATTGAACTATAGTGTGTCAATATAATTATCAAATAAATTAATAATCTCATTAAAAAATGTTAGGAAGATATTTTTACAGGAACTGTTTTCTATAAAAACATGTTAATTCTCACAAATTACAAATGCATTATCTACTAATCAGATCCTCCAACGAAGCCATTTCAAAACTGACATCTGACTGAGAGGCATGGATCTAACAGGATCATAGTACTTACTCTATCACAACACTGACATTCTGATTCTCCTCTGCAACATCTGGACTCTTCTAAAAATTATTGCAAATCAATGTTAACAATCTAAAGAGGTCCTTGTCTAGCTTGAAATAAAATATCTGATGATTTTAAACATCTAACCTTCATAATGGCCACCCACCATCAACCTTACATACTGCTGGGAATGCTGGAACATAATTCAGCAGCAATTTCATATCGTATGAGTATAAATCTATGTTTTCCCCAGATGAAAAAGAGAGAAGCATTTTTTTAATGCTTCCACCTTTTTACATTATGTTTATTCTAACATTTTCGTCTTCTTATTTAAAAACATAATTCAGTTCAGATCCCTTTTATTTTTGTAAGGTAAAAAAGATTATTCTTCTATATGTATTTTAATTACTTTATCTGTAAAATTCCTCTGTATGTCTGTTAGCTTTATTAATAATTTTCTGCATTTTTCTGTTATTAATGTGTGTTAATTGCTAATGACATCTCTTTTTGTTTTGTATTTTCTTTTTGTTTTGGTATTTAGAGTGGTTTATATTTCCATACTTTCTTAGCTCATACAACATTTCTTCTGGACTTATGTGAATTTGTTGAGGCAACTATTTCTCAAACAGTGTACAGTTATCATTCATATTTTTCTGCTTAAATTACTTGGCTCAGATATTTTAGGCTGTGTAAAATACACCTTTTATAAAGCACCAGACAGATATATTCGAGGTTCAGGCTATATTCTGTTCTCACACTACAAACACAGCTAATTTACAATCATGAGCAGTTGTCAGATATTATTTCAGATATTAATTTCTCTTCCTCTGTTAAATGAACTCCAGTATAACTTTCACCATATTGGATACAACTGGCAAGGGGAGGTTATTTTTTTTTAACTTATTAAGTTGTCACCCATGTTTTTAAAAAATACCAAGGACATTTTAGTTCTGCCAGACAGATACTTCCTGAACATGTCAATCAAATTGAAATCTGTTCCTCTAATACAGGTTTTTTTCCCCCTACATCTTATATATAGAAAGATGTTTAAAGGTCTGGACATCCTGTTCTCTTGTGTGATTTAGTAGCCCAGAGTAGTTGTCAATTGCCACTTCATTTAGTTCCTTATCTGCTGTACCTTTGATCATAATTATTTGAGATCATTTCCTTTGGAGCCACTAGTGACTCAGAAACAAGTACTGATATAGCTGATGTAGAATGCTTTTCTTTCTGTTCCTCTGAGTGTTTTCCTTTCTATTCCTTTGCTCACTTGTTTTTTCCTAAATTAAAAGAAATCATCTTAACATACTAGGCATGAAGTTCCTTCTATTTTGTAATGATCACTAGGTTAAATAAAAGAGATATTTGGTAAGAGGATGGGGATTTAAAATCACAGCTTCTGTTGTTATTGATTCACAGAAACATTTTCTACGTAGCTTTAATAATAGACTCAGGACATTCCCAAACCAAGTGGATTGTCCAACATGTGTTTTGGGCTCATTGTGCAAAGATGTAAATAATAGTAAAGTGCAAGACAATGCAGAATTCAGCAAAAGTGAGTGTGAATTGTAGTGTTATTTTAAAAGACGGTTCCTTCTCTTGAGTGCCTCAGCTCCTGGTATTTCAGCATTCTGAGGGTATCTGCCCTGTTGAAGTCATTGTATATCCCATTTCCACTGTAACTTACTAAGATCTCTGAAGTGCAAATTCTTACGCTGGACTTCGTTCTCTCCTCTCTCAACTTTAGGGGCCCTCAAGGTAGAAGTCAAACACAGACCATGTGAAGTCCACCTCCAACGCCTATTCATGAACGCAGACTGGAGATTGGTTTTGCTGTGGAGAGATAATACTACGAAGACTCTGACATCCAAAGAGACAAGCATTGTAGAAGTATAATTGTAGAATGTGCCCCTGAAGCTCCAGTGGTACTTTCTCAAAAAGATGTAATGTCACCTGCTGTGAAGATCAGAAGCGTTGGTGATGCTCAGCATCTTGCAGAAGCTGACCTATTGTCACTCATTACTTTTTTTTCTCTTTCCATTACCTTGCAAGTAAGTTATTTCTGTGTCTTACCGAGTGCAGCTCTGAAAAAAAATCTCTCCATCCTCTGCCTTTCAAATTGACTGAACCTTGGAGTTCAGTTGGGTAGCTCCAGCATTTTGGATGATCCTCACAGTTAAGCAGATAGAAGGGTCAGGGAGGCTTTATACCCAGTCAGTTTCCCATAATGACTAGGTTGAATGGATGGGCGAAAGGAGGGAAACAACCTATACCTCATCAATCTGGGAAATAATGTACGTATGCCTATGTAAGGGTTGCAGAATTTACTCTGCAAAGCATGAGATCTTGGGTTAGAACAAATTTATGACACTCACTCAGTACCCAGGTATGAAACTTGCATCCTTATTATAGAAAGACAGAACAGCAGGTTTTGATGAGCTGATGCAGTATCTTGAGCCACAGCGCTCATTTTCTCACCAGCAACCACAGAACCAGAGAGCCAGGAACAACAACAAAATGGTAAGGCAATGGCACAATGTCTAGACACAGGAAATAAAACAGAATTAAATCAATATACAGATGTAGTTGTCACTTTTTGAGATGTGTCTGAAAGTTTGGTTTTGAGCTATACTGAAAATTAACTGAGAAGCTCTTTTCTGGGTTGGTTTTTTTTTTGTTTTACAGGTTATATGGGTCGAAGACTGAAAAAACACATGCAAGAAAGTAAGAGGGAAAACTGAATGTAACCTGTCATGAAATGGAAATGAAGATATATAAGAGAATCACACAAGAATCTGCCAATAATGCGCACAATCACTTTGATTTATAAAGAAAAATAATTCTGGCATTGGTGTATATGAAATATTTTTAAGATTTTTTTCTTTTTTTGTTAAAGCAAATCCTGAAAGAATCCAAACAGCTTGTGGTCTGGATTCTTTCCTTCACAATAAAAATGTCTGAATTATTTTTCTGTCTAGAAAAACCCAGATCCACATGCTGCACCATCTGTTTGCTACATCTCCAGAACTCTTTCCATTTCAGGTCTACCTCCTCCTCCTACCAAACATGTGAGATCTCATCTTTCCCACTGACCTGTCCATGCCTGGGTAGGAGATACCATTATTTTGTGGTTGTGCTTTTCACCAAAATGAAACCTCAGTTTCATCTGCCAGGTAAGAAGTTTAAATATATAGTGTCTGCAGTGACTCAATAGGTTCATTTAATGCATTTAGCTATTTAAATATCTCCACAAGGAGTTTCCTCCTGGGTACTTATCTGTCAGTGACCCAAATGGACTAGAGAGGAGGAATTTGGGCATGGAGGATGTCAGGGTGTGGAAGTTATAGTACTCATGTCAGGAGGTGATCAGAAAGCTGATGCTGTGCACTTTCCTGCTTCTCAGTGAACTGATTCACTTTGAATGGTTCATTTATTTATGTGACCATCTAGGGGGAAAAAGTCTTTAATTGCAGGCTCCATAATGTGTTCTTCACATTAAATTCCAAAGTGCTGATTTCAGTTGATTCTGTTTAGAGGTCCATATAGTTTCGTTGGTGAGCTTTGCTCATTCCTTAACTGTCTTGGTTTTGGTGACATTATAGTTTTTATAACAACACAAATCACCTTTTGAAGGCAGCTAAATATTAGTAGCCCCTTTGTACAGAGGAAAAACAAGTTATAACACTAAAAAAGTAATGCATATTTGCCCAAGTATGATCTATGAAGGGATCTATGTATTACTAAATATAGGAATGAAAAGTTAATTCTGTATTTTGGAGTACAAATCACCTTCTAAAGTTCTAATGCTCATGGAGGAAGAGCCATATTTCCTTCCCTTTCCTTAGCCAAACTTGAACGCAGCAGCAAGACTGTTTTCTCAGAGATGATCTGTGATCAGCTGCTTTGAAATTCCTCCCATGAGAGCTTGAATACCCAGGAACTGTGCAGTGCTTGTTCCCTATGTCTCTTCCCACCCTTCAGCAAGCTGAGGTTTTGGCCCCCCAAAACATTATCTTTCCATGTCTTCCCGGTGCTCTTGTAGCTGTTCTCAAGATAACCAGGAACAGCCATGCAGAAAGGTGATCCAAATACTTACTGTCTTTTCTCAACCAGAGATCACTCTCCAGAGTCCAGGGAAACCTCCATGAGGACTAAAAAGCAAAGATCAGTTGTAGAAGGTCAGTTTCACAACACTAGAGATTAGTTCTTCAGGAAACAAAGTCCTGTCAAGGATTGTTACCACACAAGGGTGTTTGTTAGTAAGCAAACTTATTCATATCTCTTTATCCAGAAGTCCAAATGTTGAATATGACACATGACTTATGTTCTGGGTTGTGAACTACACTTAACCCTCCTTCAAAGGTGCTAAACCCAAGGGTGGTAGAGAAAAAAAAAACAGTAAAGGGACCTTACTGTGAAGATCAAGATTTTAAAAGCTTAATAACTGTACTTTTTAGATAGTCAGAATTTAGTGAACCATTGAAAGTGACCCAGTTCATTGAGCGAAGCTGAACAGATGGAATTCCAGACTCGCCATGGTTGGGTGACTCTCTGAACAATACAAAATCTTCCTTCAAAGCTGTCTCCACCAAGCTTCTTGTCTTATACATGCAACATTTGGGAATGTTCTGGTCAGTTCTCAGTTCAGTTCACCACGTTTTGGGGTAGAGTAGGTGACAGACTCTTAACATTGGGCTATTGCTCAGGGGTCTTGATTAGGGATTTTAAAAATTCTGCTCTTTTGTATTAAACTTAAAAAAAAAAAAACCCTATAGTAACATCTCTGCTGAAAAATGTCTCTGCAAGCTCTAGTCCCTGAAATGCAATGGCTATTTTTTGTTTCTTTTATTTGACTTGCTGATCACCAAACACTGAAAAAACATATTTACTACATTTTTATGATATATAGCAAGTCCCTTCCTCAGTAACTCTGAGGGAAAAGGTGGCCCAATAGCTGCCAGAGAGAAACTACCAGCACCACCAGTGAGCTGGCTGCTACAGCAGAGCAGTGAGAGAGAAAATAAGGCAATTATGGGGAAAGTAGGAATAAATACGGTCAGAAAGTTGCTATGGCTTCCTGTGGGACCAAAGCAGAGAAAGACGATGGATGGAAGCCTCTGGGTAAGGTATTGATTTGCTAAATCAGAGCTGAGTGTGACTGAGACCTCCTTTTGGAGGTGCAGTAGCACAAGTTCTCCTAAGAGTAAACTGACCAGGGTTCTAATGCTCATGGACCGACAGCAAGAGGCAAGCTTGGGTCAACTAGGCTTCAAGCTAAGTGCAGAAAGGTATGCATGAAAATACTGTAGAGCTTCAAGCTTTCCACATGCCTGAATATCTTAGAAAACTTTAGAAAAGTATCTCTATTCCAGATTCACTCTGAAGTGCCTGTAGCAAGCTCTCCACTTCTCTAGGTTTTAGGGTCTCAGTGCTTGGGTTTTTTTATAGTAAACTGGGAGTTTACTGATCAGATATGTCTTGGGAAGAGAAGAATCTGTACTATTACGTCAAAGGGTTACTATGAAAAACAGTATGCCAAAGCCATGCAACCTGGAACGTATCAGATCAGATGATAGCTGTGGCACTGATAGGGAAATAGTAATCCACTGTGCAAGACAAAGGCACCATCTGAAGTAGTGAGGTGATTAAAATCTCAAAAAAAAAAAAAAAGGAGCATGGTCTAGGAAGGTGCAGAAAAGGGCTAGTCAGGCAAATGAAGATGCTTCTGTGTGTGAGATCAGAAAGTACTCATTTGTGTAAAAAAACAAAGACTCTGTCTGTGTGCATCCACAATGAAAGAAAAAAAATATCAACATTGGGATGGAGAATCATGGAATCATTTTATTTGGAAAATATATTTCAGATTACTGAGTCCAGCCACTAACCTAACACTGCCAAGACCATCACTAAATCAGGTTCCTCAGCACCTCATCTATGTGTCTTTTGAATATCCCCAGGGATGGTGACTCCATCACCTCCTTGGGCAGCCTGTTCCAGTGCTTAATAACCCTCTCAGTGAAAAAGTTCTTCCTAATCACCAATCTAAACCTCCCCTGATGCAACTTGAGCCCATTTCCTCTTGTCATCTCATTCATTATGGGGGAGAAGAGACCAATCTTCACTTCACAACTCCCCTTCAGGTACTTGTAGAGAGTGATCATGTCTCCCCTCAGTTTCCTCTTCTCCAGGCTGAACAACTCCAGCTCACTCAGCTGCTCCTCATAAGTCTTGTGCTCCAGACCCTTCACCAGCTTCAATGCCCTTGTCTGGACATGCTCCAGTACCTCAGTGTCCTTCCTGTAGTGAGAAGAGCTGTTTAATCTAAAGGACAGTATAGGCAGAAGTACACATGGGTATAGGCTGATTAGGAGGGTTTCAAATCAACTAGAAGATGGCTTTGAACACTTGAAGAAAGCTCAAAGGCTTCCTGATAAACCGAGGCAAGCAAAACCAAGTAGAGCCCAGTGAGTGTATCCGCCATGACTTCACATGAGGACTCTCTGACTCAGGAGACCTTCTGCTCCAGTCCTTGGATAAATATGCATGCGCCTTGGTATTTCTGCTACTGGAGACATCTCAAAAAAGATTAAAATCTCTCTTTTCCAGGTTGAAGTGATGGCTCAATCAAGAGGCAATGCAGACCAGGTTTCATCACCACCTTTGTTCAGCAAATCAGAGCTATTACTCAAATGCTTTTCAGCTGCACTTGGTTCACAGACTTTTCCTTAAGAACAGGTCCCTAAAGTCTAAGTAGTAATGGAAGACAGTAGGGGTACCTGCAGTATAACCCATTGCCAATAACAATTGTTAATATCCTTAACTAGATCCTTGGGATGTGGAGAAGTTCCTATCTTCCTTTAAAGGTTTTAGTCAACTTGTACAAGTCTCTCCTTCTGTTCTACGTGATGTGTACAGTAGTTAGGTTACAGATAGCTCTGTTGCATGCAAACATCTGCATCCACATCTGTGTGTTCATCACACAGCCTTGGTCAGCAGCTCCTCCTCAGACAGACACCCAGTGCTGAGTCATAAACACATCTGCTTTCTTTGAGAACATTGAGAGAGATACCTGCTGTATTCCCTCTTAGGTGAACCAAGAAGAGAAATTCAATGCAATGAATGTATTGATCATCAAAAATAATAACTCACAGGAGCAGAGTTCTCCTCTGGCAGTCGTCAGCTCAGACTATAAAATACTGGATGATGCTCTAATGTCTGGATGAGGATTATACCGATCCCTTGAACTCACCAAGTACTCCTGTTTAGGATACTCTTGGATTTATAAATGCCAGCTGAGCCACATCAGTCTGGTGGTGGGTAAGGATCATACAGGCTTGTTAGTGTATGTTGCTCCATGGCAATGCTGAGGGTGACATAGACAGATGGGATGCTGGGGTAGCCTGACTATTGCCTCACAGACCCATTTGCTGTCCCGTTTGAACCCAAACACTCAACAATAAGCTATCCTGACTAAGCTCCTCCACTCGGTCTCTGAACCTTGCAGCAGGCACCCTGCAGTCCAGAAGACAGCCATCACCTGCACCCCACCATGGGCACAGCCAGCGTTTGACTTGCTGGCTTGTAACCTTTGGAGGTCCCCTTTGGAGAGCAGGGATATGATTGCCAACTGCCCCTCTCCAGAGCAACTTCCCTTCCTGGTAGACTGCAAATTCTCTTCTGGAGGCAAATAAGCTTTGCTAAGCCTCTGCCCTAGCCACAGTGGTATTCATTGAATTGACAGAGAGATACAGAAAGCAATCATCTTATTTGATCCAGTGGGAAGCTGGACAAGGAGAAACTTTTCCCAGTATATTAATGCCTGGCATGAGTCTAGTAAGTGTTATAATTAGGTGGCATTAATTAGTGCTGGAAAAGACTGTCACGTTTTACATCAAGCCTTTGGAAAAAAGATAGGAGCAGAATACTTTTCTTGAAAAAAATCCATGTTTATTTTCTTGTTTTACTAGTAGGGTTTTTTAATCAGTTGAATGAACTTGTATGTACTAGTTAACTTTGCTGGAGTTTAGTGGTTGTATTTAAAGCAGATTTTATCCTAGAATGATATTAATTTGATAGGATCCCTGATCTGTAAAACCATTGGTTATCTTGGTCTCTCCTGATAAGAAAAAAAAAAGTGCCGAGGGTTTCCAGTTGGTGAGCACATTTGGGCAGAATCTTTCACACGTCACAAATTGCAGATGGGAGGCAGTGATCTCGAACATGCAGTCACATTGCGTGACCATCTGACACCTTCCATTTAGAAAAATAATACTTTCCTCACAGCATACGCTCCCTGCTGCAACCAGCACCAAAAATTATGCCTGGGAGAGCTGTTCCTCCTAGACTAAGGTCTTAAATATTTCTTAGGCTGCTTTTAAAAGATTCATGCAGCAGTACCACCTCACTCACATCCTGCTAAAGCAGAGAAAATACTGAAATTCTTCCCCAGACACTGTTAATCACAAAATAGCTGAAAAGAACAAAAGAGGGAAAAAGACAGCAGGAAAATTATATACTCACACTAGTGAGGTGAACAATGGAAGGCTCTTGTATGTGTAATTCAAACATGCCCATGTAAAACGTCACATGGAGTTATTTCCTATTGCTATCAGTTTCTCAGCTGCATAAAATCCCACAACAGTGGGGAAGTTCAGTTTTCAAGTGCCCTGATTTTGTGCATAATTCCTTTTGACAATGTGGTGTACCGATGCTCATTCATTTGAAATAGCGATGACCATTTCAGGGTGCTATATATTGAGGTGTCAGCAGTGATAAAAAAAAATCTTTACTGTTTAAGGACAAAGCCACGTGAATTTATAGGCTGACATCTCACACTAGCCTATTCTGTCCTCTTTGTTACTATGTCCCAGTAAATACCAAGAATAATAATTAACCAGCACTCATTCTTTCTACCCAAATTACAGGACTGACTAGGAATATATATTTTTAAGCCATGATATTATCAGCAGTAGGATGGTGATCAGAAACAGGCGGCAACTCCTGCTGTCCTACCTGACCTTCCTAAGTGTAGCTATCTTAAAGACTGGGCCATATTCTACCGTTTGTCTGCCAAGCAGATGCGCCCCAGCAACCGTGTCAGCCAAGTACTTCATTTCTGCAGAGAGCCTTCCTCCCCACATCACACTGTTGCCATATCGGGACTGCTGTCCCATATCTTTATCAGACTCTGTGCCCGAGTGCTATTGCTACCCATGAGAAAGAGGTGCCTGTGTTGCTGTTAAAATGTCAATATCTTCCTACAGAGTGTGAGGGTTTGGCTGGTTGTTGCACTGCTGAAGTTCAACAAATGGATACTAGGGCAAATGTCTCTCCCTGCTCTGTACAGGGATATGCCCCTCTGGCTGCTGTAGTGGTGACATGAGCCATAGCACATGCAAGAGTCTCTGACACCCACTCAGGAGGGCTAAGCCAGGCCCCAGGGCACATCTTCTCCCAACACCCTACCAGGAACTCCTCCAGCCTCTGGGAGTTTTGATAACTGTTTAGTCTCACTGCAGATTTCTGTCTGTCAGGGCTGGCCTGAGCCCACCAATCAGTGTTACAAACACCCATCATGCAGAAATAGCAATTAATGTCTGCCACCATGGGCCAAATTTGAACTCATGGACCAGAGAAATAAGGTTCTATCTTCTCTCCTGTTTTCTGGCACAGCTTTTTGATGCCCCAAGCCCTGAACTGGCTCTTTGAAGGATAAAATTCTCCAAGCTCCTTTCTTGTACTTTCCAGTCCAGGCCTCTGTAGACCTCCTTTCCACGGCATTCTCTCCTTCAAGGTTCTCGCTAAGCAGGTGCAATGCTGTAGCTGTCTGAAGAATTTGTACTGCTTCACAAGGCAAATGTGACATCTGGACATGGTGTTAACCCCTGCCTCACCCCTGCCTGAGCACAGAGGGTGATGAGCACCCTCCCTGACAAAGCAGTGTGTGCTATACCTCTAGTGCTGAGGTTACATATGGTGCATAGGTGGTATGTCTGCACTAGGACCTACAGGCTAGGGAAGTAACATACATCAAAGCTAGCAGGACAGGGAAGCATTAGTTCATGGCAGACAGCCAAGGTTGAAGTGTGGGAGATGAGCAGCTGCTTAACGACTCCTCTAGCCCCTGTTGTGAACATGCATACCACCATGGCTGGGCACCCTCCACAGATGAGTCTCACCTGTGTGGTGTTTGGCTAGACAGAAACCTCTTCTGCCCCTTCCATCAACAGCGATACTTATGTATGTTGCTGCCTCTTAGCCCCACAACTAACTACTTCATTTGTTTACATGGTCGTAGGACTGCTTTATCAAGCTTTCTTGTAGAGCAGGGATTGCAGTTTTAGAGTGTTGTAGGACTGGTCTACTCCTAGTGCCAAGATGAAATTTCTCTCCTGGAGCCAAAAGTTTCAGATTCTGGTTCTATTTAAGCAGAATATGATCTTCAACATTTTGTTTTAGCAGTTAACAGGCATCTATTTAGATTGCCACACCCTGTGTCTGTGGCCTAGTGAGGATTAAAGGCCTCAGATTTAGTTCCCAAAACCAAAGATCAAATTGTTGTCCTAATGCTTATCAGAATAAAAAAACCCAAGACCTAATGACTTCCCAGAATGAGTCCTCTTTCCCCACAGTGGTACTGCCTGCAGAGATGCCTGGGGGGACTTGAGAATGAGAGACGAGCCCTCCCTGTGGCTTGAGACAACCTATGTTATTTTGGGGCAGGTGGTTGGATACTCAGACCCCAGACCTTTCCCCTCTTGAATCCTACTTTTCTGATCTATGAGCTTAAAAGTCATGACCTGCTGCTTATATCTCATCCTCGTGCCTGCCAGGAGTGATCGCTGTGTCTGGATCAGTAAGGCTGAGCCAACTGGTGAACTTGTCTCATTATCTCCTCCCCGAAAACTTACAAGCGTTACTTATTCTTGGATACATGTAGCATTTATGCTTTTCCTACCCAGAAGATTAGCTCAGGCATAACAGAGCTCAGAGCACAAACCCGTCTTTTGGCATTAACTTAGCCTGGGCTGGCTGTCATTTTACAGTAGTTGCACAAAAAGAGTAACTAGCAACAGCACTTACAAATCATAGATTATATTGTATTGGTTTAGCTCATATTGTTTGCTTTAAATTTATATTGTGCTTTAAATGCCAGCCATTAAAATTATTAGGGCAAGGTTTGCCCTCAGTTTACAGTCCCACTCCCTACCAGCTCATAAGAGAAGCTGCTGCACAGTTGTCCTCGTTTCTCTTTAGTTGTGCAATACAAGTCAGAGACAATGTCCAGAGTCATAACACAACCTGGAACTGTTTCACTTACAGACAAGATTTCAATTTGCAAATCCAGGTATATAACCATACAAATGATTTAGAAAGCTGCATTTAATTTGCTCCATTTATTCACTTCCCCCTGACCCCCACTCTAAATCCTTTATGTCTGTCTGGGTGCAGTAATGCAAAAAGGAATAAAGTGACTAAAAAGTCCCACCTTGTCTTTGGCAATAAGTTATTTTGAGTTGCCATCTAAGCCTAAGGAAGGCTGTTCCTTTTTTTTTCTTGAAGAGTACTTTATTAATGTATTCATTTTGACAGTTTTTATCCTCTCTCATGTGTTGTTTTGTATTTTACTAGTCTGTCCTCACACTTCCTGTAAAACATAGTTCTTAAAATAGCTTCAGCTGTGCATTTAGAACTTTCTGTGGCTGTTCTTAATCTGTGAAAACAAGATCTGTAGCAGAGAAACTAATGCAGTTCTAAGCACAGAGATGCCAGTGACACTTCTACAAGGCCTTTAAATTGGTGAATATGATCTTATTTTGACTTGTGACAAATCCCAGAGATTAAATGTCAGTAGTGTTTACACAGAAGTCTCCCTATCAGAGACAGTGCAAAATTAACCCTTCCCAGCACTACTGTCAGGACAGAGCAGAGCTGCTGTATTCCTCTGCAAGGATCAGGCTGATAGAAAAGAAGGGAACAGTCATGGAAGTATTGTCAAATGCTGATATGGAGGACAGAGAACCTGTGAAGCCAACTGTACTCAGTGTGTAAACTGAATAAGACATCTGAATACTCATCTGTACTCAGTGACAACTGAATAAGTTGCTTGAGAGTTGTCCTGACCAGAGTTTTTCAGACACATCTGATGAGTGCAATATCAAAATTTGTCCAGATTTTCTCAGTGGAAGTCTGAACCAAAATCACAGCTGTCTTCTAGTTTAAGCTTTGCCATTATATATGTGACACCCAGGCTTCTCAGCTCCTGTAGAACAGTTTAGGCATGAGACAAAGCTGGATAAAGTTTCAGTGGGAAACGTGAAAGATATTTTGCTGTGTAACTCCATGACTGTGCTTCAACAGCACTCATAGTGGTGTAGACATATAGAAGCAGATGCAGTCCCTCTCAAGCAGAAAATCAGGCAACTGGAAAGAGGGGCTTCTGTTAAAGATGCTGACTTTGTTGAGCACTAGGTCTACAGCGTATATTATATCACTACAGTGACTGAAACATGGGATCTGCAAGAGCAAGAGAAAATGGGGCCTGAAGATCCAGTTGTAAGAGAGCCAGTGGAGGTGTCTAAGTGAGGAGAGCTGAAGGTGTCTCTGCAGCATAGGGGAGGTAGGAGAGGGAAAAGACAAAGTGTTTTGTGGAGTCATGATGCAGATGAGAATGTTTTGTAGCTGCAACAGCAGAAAAGACACAAGGAAAGAAGTGGATTTGGGGAGTATTAGAGAGAGTAAAAGAGTGGAACTCATCTCCACACTGGTGTGGAAGAGCAGAGAGAGGTCACTGAAGGTTTGTATGATGGGAAAGCACAACAGCACGCTGACAAAAAAAACTCCTCTGTTGTCTAGAATCTCTTGCTGAAGATGGGGCTCTGGCAGTAGCTTTGGCTGGAAACTCTGTTGGAAAATCACAGAGCCTCTCCCTCACTGCAGCAGAAGCAGTTTGCGAACTGTATCACCCTGAGTTCAGGAGATAACGGAAGCAGAGAAACAAAACAGGCAAACTTTGGGAAATAGAAAGCTTTGTACAAACTTCATGTTTTATTGCTATGAACTAAAATAGCTGCAAAGCTGAATTGTGGGAATAGGGCAATTTAGAGCTTATGTTGCAGTACATATATAGGATTAAAGGCTTTGTTACTTTCTTGTAGGCTTTGTTTGGGACAAAGAGGAGTTCTAACTGTGCCCAGTAAGCTGTGGTGTTTCCTGCACTGATAAGGGAGGAAAGTGTTAACGAGGGAAAAATTGCTATTGAGCTATTCTCCTGACCCTTTCAGAGGCTTTATTACAGCATCAACATCTTTCTTCTTCCAGATGTGCTGAGCAATTCTAGTTAGTCTGAAAGTTTAAGGTAGATGTAGACATTTAGCTGCTTCAGAAATTGTGTAGTAACATACTTGGCATGTGATCTCAGTACTTAAATGCTGTATGGACACAACTATTCTATGGCTCTTGATTCTGAAATGCAAGTTGAATTAAACATAACTACTGAAGGCAGTTTAGACATGGCCTCTGTGTTTCACCCCTTGCTTTGGCAAAATTCAGGTATCTTTTACACATGGCAACCTGATCTAGGTGAACCTGCTTCTGCAGGGGAGTTGGACTAGATGATCTCTAAAGGTCCCTTCCAACCTCTATGGATTTTATGGACAAGTATGAAAAGACATAAAGCTTCATACATGACACAAGACACACCTAAAAGACAAAAAAACTTGAAAAGAGAAATTACAATGTGGGGAGTAATAGAAGAATGAGTGAGAGAAGTAGAATGAGTTAATTAGAAAAATAAATGGAACATGGAACATCTTTTTTTTATGAAAAAAGACTGCAGGACCTGGGGCTGTTTAGCCTGGGGAAGAGAAGACTGAGGAGGGACCTCATCAACAGTTATAAGTACTTAAAGTGCAGATGTCAAGAGGATGAGACAACACTTTTTTTCTGTAGGGTCCAGAGACAGAACAAGGCATGATGGACATAAGCTGGAACACAAAAAATGCCATTTCAAGTTTCCACTTAACACAAGGAAAAACTTCTTTCTTGTGTGAATGAGGGAGCTCTGGCACAGGCTGCCCAGGCAGCATGTGGAGTCTCCTTCTCTGGTGATTTACAAATGCTCCTGGACATGTTCCTGTGCAACTTGATCAAGGTGAACCTGCTTTAGCAGAGGGATTGGACTAGATGATCTCTAGAAGTCCTTTTCAACTGCTACCATTTTGTTATTCCATTCTATGATTCTATGAAATTGCCTATATGGGGATGGAGGAGAGGCGCAGATAAGGATATCTGGTGCCAAGACCTTGTTCAGTTCCCCCATACACTTTCCTCTGTCCTTTAGTGGTGATCCTCCAGTGAGCAGGGAGGGGAGGCTGGAAAGTCCACAGTTTGATGCAGGTGGGCAGTACAGGAGGCCCAGGGCCAGTTGCAGAGCCCAGCTGTGCCACTGCCACACAAACACCGCTTTCCAACTGGGTTTTGACTCAGGAACAATTCACTCTCATAGGTTCCTTAAACTATGTGGTTGTATATCAAAAATATTCAACAATTCTGGATAGTTCTTTGTGCTGTATAATGTCAAATAAAAAAAAATAGATGGAAATGCGTTATAGTGGGGACAGGAGGGGTTTGAATGTTCCCTGTCCAACACACTTTTCCTCTTAGGACTTTGTTTTAGTTTTCAAACGACCTTCATGGAGAAACTGCAGTGTAGCTCCTGAGCCTTTTTGGATATCCAGACTCCTCTCTCCTTGCTTTTTGGTCACTGGTTGTGTTTCTCGGAAGCCATATTGTCATGTTGTAAGGTAAGACAAGGCTGTAACCCAGATTCTGGTCTCTTGGGTGCTGTGGCTCAGCTACACATACAAATGTTGCTTGGGGTTTCACTGTTTCCACTCTTCCTACTGTTCTTGTAAATTTGGTTTCCCACTGCAACACATAAAGAGCAACAATACATGCTCCAAGGCATCATCTCTCACCTCTTTGTCCCCATCTATGAGAAAAAGTCCTTTTTAAAAGCATCTTGTTTGTATTCGTTCTGCTTCTATCCTTTCTCAGACTATTTAATATTTTCAGGGCATTTTTTTTCTGGAATTCTTTCCCCAAGACCTTAGATTAACCACAGAACACTAAACATAGCTGCAGTTGCATCCTGGGACAATAAAAGCTGAGGGTCAAATGAAGAAGAAAACATCACTTTGAGGTAGGTCTATAAAATCTTGTGCATTTCAGGGGCAGTGCAGGAGTCTGCGCTACAAATGTCTGACTAACAGCTGGTTGCCATGTCCTACAAACACTTTTCCTGCTGCAAGTACATTAAAAAGCATTTTTAAGTTCAATGCCAGATAAGGTGAGTCAGCCCAACAGGTAACACCACAATATCACAGGAATCCTGAGTGCAGAATTATTCCCGAAGGACACTTTTGTACTTCACATCTCTTAGTATTCTTAAGAATTTCATAGTGCTTTACACCAAATAATGATATGTTATGTATTTGTGTTACTCTACTGGCTCCTTAGAAGGTCCTCTGTTCCTGTCCATCTATTTAATCCAGGGCAAGCAACTGGAATTACATATCTCTTGTGTTCATCCATCAAGAGAACAAATAATTGCCTCTACCTCTTTCTGATTACCTATGAGGCAGGGGTTGCAAAACAAGCATAGTGCCAGGCATGGCTTGAGAGAAAAATGTACCTCTTTATAGTCATGGCCAACTTATTGTCGTGCGAGACAATAGCATAGAAGATGAAACAAACAACACAATTATGACAATAAGAATTTTTAAAGGTTCTAAAATATTTTCCACCTTGTCTGTAACCAAAGCTTTGCAACTGCGGTGGTAGGTCACCACAGTTGGGGAAAAGCAGCTCACTGTTTTGTTCCAGTGTCTCAAAGGGACATGACACCATCTGATCCCACTTCAGCAAATCATCTTCTATGCTAAACTTGTGTCTATTTGTCATTTCTTTCTTAACAGCAGAAGAGAGGCTTCTAAATGTGCACATCTGCCCCACACTAAATATTTTTTAAAGTCTGTAAAGTTTCTGCCTGACATCTTCTCTGCATGAAGCCCCTTTCTCCAGACAACTCAAGAATACTTTGCAAATATTTTTATTGTAATTCCAGTGGCCACAGCATAGGGAACGTTCAGAAGGACGCGGCTCGCTGGACTGCAGCAATGGGGAGGGTGGAATTCAGCCCCCTGCACGCTTCACCGGGCTGTGCCCTGCCAAGCTTTCTTCTGCTTTGCCTTCTTGGAGCTGCCCTGTGCTTGTGAGTTAAAAGAAAACTGTAGCAGCCACATTACGGAGGCCAGAAGCATGAAAGTATAGTGCGAGAAGCACTTGTCACCATGAATAAACAGTGAAATGCATTTTTTTTTAAAGTTGCTAATTCCACTTGGCATTTCTGAGCCCAGCGTTGGAAACATCCATCTTGTTAAAAAGTGATGTCATTTGTGACACTAGGAGTATTAGAAGAGACTGCAAACGAGTTTTCAACCTGCTTTAATAATGATTTAACAACCAGGAAAGTAATCAATATTTTAGGGCTATACTTTCCACTGTGCCTTTAGCAGACTCCGTTTCTGCCCGTTCAGAATCCTGTCTGCAGATCTGCACGTGAAAATACCTGAGTGCACGTGTCAAAAAATGTATGTGTGAAATATTACACTTGCAACACTTCCTAACCCTGAGATTTTACTGTGAATTTATAAAGTAAATTAAAAATCCCTTTGTCTTTCCTCAGTCACTGATAAAACGAATTCAACCTGATGTTGACGAATCTACAAAATACATCTTTATACCTGTATTCTCTTATGTATTTTTGTGTTCAAACGCCACACAAAAAAAAAAGCTGGTGAGATTTTGATATGGCACCATATCTAACACAAGATATCATAGTGTCATTTGCTGATAAAATTGGATGACATTTGGATTTCACATCCTGGCCGTAAAATGAGATTACGGCATTCTAAACTGTTTGGGTAATTGATGTGCTGATGCTTTTTTAAGAAGTGGATAATCCAAACTGATTGTTTTACAAAGGAAAAAAAAAAAGGAAAGGAACTCAAGTTTCTTCCTTTTTTAATCCTGATTCATTCGACAGCTGTGCAGAAGCCTTTCAAGTGGCTTTGGGTTTTTGTTTGTTTGTTTTTGCCAAAGGAATTGTCCTTGTGCAATTTCACTCCTACATAAGAAATATTCTTATAAGATTATTTAAGCATAGGCACAGTTCCTGAAAAGGTAAGTGTGGAATCTATGTCCTCCCTTCCTGGGAGAAATAGACTAATATTTGCTAAAGTATAATTAAATTAATTAGTGTCTTAAATTAGCCTTTTCTTTTTCACTGAATAGTTCTCTGAACTTTCCAAGCCTGAGTCATTCAAAAGCATTGCTCCCCTCAAAAATCTTGGTCCTGCAGAAAATTTCTATGTATGATCTCATTTTCCCTAGGGGTTTTTTTACTATATCATCAAGCTAGATTAATTGACTCTAGGTTACAAAATACTCTTGTTATTATTGATAGTAAGTCATACTAATACTAATAGTAACATAATGAACTTTGATTGCTTTATGAGAAGCTTAAAAACATATTTTAGATAATCTTTTAGATAATTATAAAAGAATTAGACACAGTATATCCAAAGGGTTCATCTCTGAGGGCCTTGCTCGATGAATGTCCAATGCATTGTCATATTCCCACTTTGAAGTGAATGGGAGTCTCTTTACCTATAGCAGTGTAGGATGCTACCCAAGGTTGTGAACACCACAATGTTGATGAATAAATTTGCCAGCTTTTCTGTCACAATTGAAGTCCTTGTGCATATCTGGCCAGATAATGTCTTGTGGTGGTACTGTTAAAAAAATCTCATTTGTGTTTAGTGAGAACAACAGCTGGATTAGTGACTATTATTAGTGGCAAGGCAGTTGGATTATACCAAGCAGGAGCTGCTCTGAACTTTACCTCAAAACTTCCTACTATATACAATAATGTGTAAAAAGGACCAAGTGACCTTTTGTGTCTCTTTTCTTCAGACCTTCTCAGTGTGGAGGTGGACCAGGTGTCATAAAACACAACCAGGGCAGCCAAGAACGCATGGATGAGTTTGTAAAGGGAAGGCCGGGAGAGCAAGGAAAGGGTGGCAGAGCTGCTGGGGAGCTGCCGGAGTCCCCAGCTTGGGATGCTGGGTAGAAGGCCTAGTCCAGACTGCGAGTCGTGGGTCAGGTGTGGTGGAAAGCTTCACACATGACAGGAAAGAGATGTGCACTTAGGATGGGCACCATGCGCCTCTCTATCGCTGCATGGTGGTCAACTTTGCAAGGAAGTTAGGTTGGAGGAGAGGGGATCCCTCAGCTACAGGACTGGTGGAGCAGCATTTCCTAGCAACAGAAATTAATAAGGGCATGGTGACTGGCTGCAGACAGGGCAAACGTGAAATGCAGTCAGATTGTAAGTGACAACTAAAAACTGAGGAACCCCAACACTGAGATTTTGCTTTAATGATGTGCTACACTAAAAGCTCAGGTGAGGGATCTGAGATGGAAGTTCATAGCAGGAGACCCAGAAAGCTAAATGTTTTCTGTCCTCTAGTCTTCACCCTAAATTTAGCTCAGATTCCATTTGAAACCTGAACAGTTTGGAGAGGAATACCTTTTCTTCTGACTACCTTTCACTAATCCTCAGAAAATAATAGCTATGACTCTAGTAGTTTTTCAAGATACGGAGGGTTTACATTCCCATATACGTGTGTGCATGTATGTAAGCAAGTATGCAAGACAATCTGTACAAATCCCTAGTACAAAGCACCAAGAGCGTCTCTGCAAAGTGAGACCTGGGAGTCCTGATTGATAATAAACTAACCATGAGCCAGCAATGTGCCCTCGTGGCCAAGAAGGCCAATGGCATCCTGGGATGCATCAAGAAGAGTGTGGCCAGCAGGTCGAGGGAGGTTCTCCCTTTCTACTCTGCCCTGGTGAGGCCTCATCTGGAGTCCTGTGTCCAGTTCTGGGCATCCTCAGCTCAGGAGGGGCAGGGAACTGCTGGAGAGAGTCCAGCGCAGGGCCACCAAGATGATCAGGGGACTGGAACATCTTTCATACAAGAAAATGCTGTAGGAACTGGGGCTGTTTAGTCTGGAGAAGAGGAGACTGAGGGGAGATCTTATTAACATTTATAAATATCTAACGGGTGGGTGTCAGGAGTTTGGGACATCCCTCTTTTCTATAGTAGATAGTAACAGGACAAGGGGTAATGGGATGAAGCTGGAACACAAAAAAAAATCCACTTAAACATAAGAAAAAACTATTTCACTGTGAGAGCGACGGAGCCCTGGCACAGGCTGCCCAGAGGGGTTGTGGAGTCTCCTTCCTTGGAGGTCTTC
This sequence comes from Colius striatus, assembly GCF_028858725.1. Classification (NCBI taxonomy): domain Eukaryota; kingdom Metazoa; phylum Chordata; class Aves; order Coliiformes; family Coliidae; genus Colius; species Colius striatus. The sequence goes on along the minus strand of NC_084762.1, from coordinate 52,284,776 downwards.
AAGACCCGCCTGGACACGTTCCTATGTGGACTTGCTTCTGCAGAAGGGTTGGACTAGATGATCTCTAAAAGTCCCTTCCAACCCCTACCATTCTATGATTCTATGATCCCAGTATCTCTAACCTGGGTAAATTCAGGAATCTGTGAAGTAGACAAAATGTCTTTTTATGCTTAGTGCAGAGACACTCTTTTGGGAAGCAGAAAGATTTAGGCAGAATGTGAAATGTTCCAGTCTCATGATGTTACAGCCCCTTCAGGCTCCTTCTGAGCCTGTTTCCTGTTATTAGAGCATCTACTTGCACTCTTGCAAAGAAAAGCCTTCAAAACTTGAAGCAGGCAACAGCACTTGCCCCTGGCAGGGAAGCTGATGTAGCTGCTGGCAGCTGCAAATGGGCCATGCTGCAGGCTGCAACATAATGTCAGTTTGTCCTACTGCCCATCTGGACTCAGCTGTCAGGCAGGAGGGCCCTGTCAACACTCGTCTGGGAGATGAACCCTTGGTGCACTGTGGATGCTGAGGAAACTCCAGGTTTCCATTGCATGGAAGAGCAAGGCCACATATTGGGTTTCTCCCTGTTGAGCTATGCACGCCATGCAAAAATAGGAGATGAAAACAAATCTTGGCACGTCGGAGCAGCCTGTGCAGGGCTGCCATGTGTGTGAGGTACCCCACAGACATGCAGGGAGGACTGGTGCGGAGCCCACCTGCCCTGAGGAGAGACAAACACGGCAGAAGCCATCAGGAATAGACTGACTGAAACCCCCATTCCCTACTCCCCTGGGCCATTCATGGGGGGAGGAGGTAAAAACACGAGGATCAAGATTCTGAGGCCGGGAAGAGGGGAGGAGTGGGGATAAGGTGGTCTTAAAGGGCTGATCAAACTTTTCATCATTGTACCACTCTGTGTTGGTTTATGTTGGTTGTGTTTTGGCGTTTTATGGTTATGCTTTAGTTGGTGTTGCATTAAATTATTTTCTGTTTTCTTCCCCAAGCCGAGTAGCCTGGTCTGTTTTGTCCTGAACCTTAAGCGGCAATAAGCTCTCCCTGCCCTTTGGCAATCCTCAGGTCTTTGATACTTGAGGCTAATCATGGTCTTTTGTTCCCTGATGGGCCTAAACCATGACATTGGCTCTCCGCACCAGATTGGTGGGGTTGTCCAGTCAACCCAACACTGTGATATTGCAGTCGTCCAAGAATGACGTAGTCTGACTTTCCTCTGAACAGTCCTGGAGAAGATATATTGAAACAACCTCACCAGAACATCTGCCAGAGCAAGTTTCCACTGGAATATATAGTTTCCATGACTTGGTATCTTCCTACAAGCAATGCCCAAGAGGTCTTCACTAGCTTTCCCACTTTATTTTCTGTACATGTGAACCCATGGCCTTCCAAAACTATACATTTGCTGTGTTCTCTTAGTGTATGAAACAAAACATTTCAAAACACTTTACTAAACCAGAATTTTTAAATAAGCAACTCAGCCCCACATCTCAGCTTTATTTTGAATACATAAGCATCCCTGCATGACTCTCTTGCTAACTTGGAGGTAAATGAGGATATTTCACATGTTATTATTTTTAATATTTCTATCCCATATATGTCCTAGAAAGGAGGAGTAGGCATGAAGAAGAGTATCACATCACAAAGACCTAGGGGTTCGCTGAAGAGCAGAGAACACTGTGGAGACAGTCACGGGACTAGACAAACAAATACCCAGGTTGCAAGGCTGCAAGGTTCATGACAGGCTTCCTGTCGTCTGATTTTGTTGAAGGCATGCTTGGCCTTTGGAAGCCTGAAAAGAACAGCAGCAAGGGGTGACAAATGGTTTAATGATTACAGGATGTTACATCACATCATGTGTTCTTGGTCCTTGGCCTGACTTAACTCTTGACCTGTTACATGACTGTAAGCAAATTCTTTTACTGTTCCAGTCCAAATCCTGCAGTCTGCATCTAGGCAAAATGGTTATTGCAATAAAATTCTGTCTTGTTGAATGTTTTAGGGGTAACCACAATAATACTGTTTCCTTCCTCTTGCCCACAGCAAGATCTTCTAGTATCACAGTCCCCTGAGGGACAAAACTAAATGTGGCACAATTTGTTGACAGACTATGATCAAAATCAGATCTGCACACCAGTGTATAGCAGTAATGACCCACTTTCACTCTTTATTTCCTCCTCTCATGTCTGGTTCTCAAAAAACACTTGCCTCTAGCATTGTCACTTCTTTAACTCCCAGCCTAGAAGATCTGCTGTGCCAGAGCACCCCATGACTCAGAGATATCCAAAAACCCTGAGCTTAGCAGCATGCCTACTGAACTGAGACAAATAAGATGAGCAGGTCAGTCTGACGAGCTAATCAGAACTCTCCTCTAGGAAAGATTATGCTTCCAGGACATACTCCACATATTGCAGAAAGCATGTGGAATAGAGCCAAGGCAGAGAATGTCTCCAGCATAACCCATATTCCCTCAGTCTTGCACATCCTCAAGGACAGTTTGTCTTTTGACCTAATGCTCAGAACCTTTTAAGTACTAAATGTCTTCCCTTCTCAGTGTGGGAGTGTTTCTTACCACATCACTTTCTCTGGTTCCAGCAATGAGGATTCTGCAGCTACTAAAAAAATGTGTCCAAGATGGTGTAAGTACAAGATGGACCCTCTGATAATTCCTCACGTCTCCATGTGAGCCCTTAAGGCTTATATTTGTGACCCCAGTGAGTCCTGGAGGGTTACTTAGCAATATGACTGAAATTATTACGTCACTTCTCTGTCTTGGGCAGAAAGAGCACATGCTGTGACAGAAGGCCTGTAGATGGTGCCTATTGAGTCTATAAGGCTTTCGGAATGTTGCTTCAATTCCATGACTTCTGAGGCAAACATACTCAAGTCTGCAACTCATCATCCTTCTGATTATTTTTTTAGACACTTTACAGTGCATTTTTCAGTCTTGAAAGCACAACAGAAGATCTCTTTTGAATGAGAAAATAAGCTGTTGATTTACATTTCCATGTTTTGTAATCTGAGCTCCTCTTCCCTAGACAGCCACACCAACACCTACTGTTTATCAATAGTTTTGTTCCAATATAAAAGATATAACATATTGGCTAAAGGGTACTCTGGGGCTGACCCACTCATTGTTCAGACCTAGCAGTGGTCACATCCCTTCCATGTGCAGTTTGGCCTTCTGTGACTGGTTGAATGGCAGATAACTGATGAACAGCAGCCCCCCTCTGCCATGGTGCATACTGTTCCACATACAGCCAGCTAATACATTTGTGAACCCCTTTGGAAAAGAAGAATCACACAGCAGTCCTAAGAAGAGCCATTAAATGAGGTGGCATGGTTTTGTTTTGCTCTCACACAAAATCACAGAATGGTATTCCTTCCATTAGATTTTGCTTAGGAGAATTAGTGCTATGTCTCCATCTCAAAGTATTGAAGATTGCTATTTTGATTTGGGTCACAAGTGAAACAAACAGGTTTTAGTTCCATCCTTCTTTATAATTTTTGCATTGAACAGGATTAGTAAGACTTTGCAGATCGATACACACATGCTAAGGAAAGATCTCTAATAAAACTAATGCTGTTCTTTCTTGTCTGCAATATGCCTTTTTAATAAGACTCACCTACCACTGTTGTTCAGTTGTAGCACCAAATTCATATGCAGGTCTAACACTGAAAATAAGTAAGTAGTGACTTGTGTGTGTGTGTCGTGTATAGTATAGCAGATACTGGGGCAGATCGTCAGCTGGTGTAAATCAGCCTAGGTCCATTGACTTTAATGGAAACTTGCCAACTTACCCCAGCTGAGAATCTGATTATTGTTTTCCAAGTTCTTGCATTAAAGATAAGCACTCACATTCTCATCTGTTACACTGGTGTAAGTGGGAGTAACTTCACTGATGTCCCTGGAGTCTTGCTAGACGTAGCTTACCTGGAAAGCGGAATTCAGCTTGAAATCTTAGTGACAGTTACAGCAGTCTTAACTTCTACTACATTTCATCTTTTCCCTTTTCCCTAAAAAAACACAAACAAACAAAAAACCAAAAACCCCAAAACCCACCAAAAAAAGAAGAAGAGAGAAACATTAGGCTGTCATGGAAATTTGCAACTAAATCTTTTTTCTCTTTCATTTTCAAGCTTTGTGGAAATAGTTTATTTGATTTGACACCTACTGCACAAAAGGTTGCCCCTTCTGTTCTATCAAGGCTGGAATCAAGAAAAGACAGAGAAAATTCGCACAGCTGGTAATACGAAGAACCCAAAAATATACAAAGATGTACCAGAGGGAATAGTCATCAACATAAAGTGAACAAGCACCCAGACTATTGATTACATGCTGCTCACAGAACACTAGGCATTTCTGCCAACTTCTTTCCACTCTTACACTGAGCTGCAGACAGCATGTTGTACTTTGCATCATCAGTTTTGATGAATAATGCACTGATGAACACTGCAGCCAATATTCTGGAGGAGCTGAGAAGCCAGATGTCATCTGGACCTCCAATAGTTTTAACCCCGGGTCTCTGACAGGCACCGAAATAAACACTAGACATGCAATTCAGAATGGGCGATGCCCAGATGCAAGGTTAGGTACAATATTAAGCTGACAGGCATATAGAAAAAATGAAGAGGTGTTGTAATCCTTTCATATCTTCCAGAGGTGCTGAGAAAGCAACACCCTGGCCTGGAGCTGCTCACTGAAAACAGCTGGCAGGTGCAACATCCCTGTGTAAGCAGGGGTGCCCAGACAAAACAAGTGCTGTTGACTGTGTCAGCTCAGCCCCGTGAGCCACTGCCCAGCTCCATTTGGATGAGAGTGAGTGATGGGCTCAGTGGACTCAGACTCTCAGGGAAGTGGGATCCCCATTTGGAATTTTTTCTGCAGCTGTGGGCTGGATGTGTTAGGATGGCAATCAGTTGGGTGTCTTAGTGATACAACAGAGCCTTACTGCTCACAGGAAGCAATGTGAGGTTTCTCAAGCCCTTAAACCTCATTTGATATTTATCTTACATGTATCTTCACCAGCGAGGCCTGGCTTCTTTAAGCAACTTCTTGGCCCCCTCAGTCTACCCACTGATAAGGTCAGTGCTCAGGGGATGTCAAGGCCTGTAAAGGCTTCTGATTTTCAGTGAGTCTCAGCAGCAGCAAGTACCCTTTAAAGTCTCACAAGTCTTAGCAATATCATCAGTGAGATTATGTAGTTTTGGAAGTAACCTATTCTACCTACCCATTTCAATAATCCAAGATCTCAGCATGCCACAAAAGAGTAAAACTTCCTTTTTTTATTAAATGAGGGGAAAGGTTCTACCTTCCCCAGAATTACAGTGTAAAGGGTTCATTGCTAACTCAAAATTCTGTTTAAGGAAGATCTGCTTATATAAAAAGCCAAATTAGGCTTTCAAGAGCTGAGTGTATACCTAAGCAACGGAAGAGCAGTTTCTCTCTGCTAGGGTCAGGAAGCCCCCTCATGGTTTGCTCACCAGGAGGAGGGTTGTATTATCTGAAGCATCCTAAATGTTCTGTTTTATTTTACCACCAGAATTTCCCAAGGAAAACTGCATACAGAAAAGAATATATATGGCTGAAATATGAAGGAGTAGTGATTTCCCTCTATTTACTTTCTCCACTTTCTTTTGCACCTGAGTAACCATTCTTGGCATAGCTGGCAAATGCTCTGAGACACAGCCTACTCCCGCATTGAGGGGAAATCCAAAAATAGGTAACATGCTCTTTATAATGCTATTTCTTTTCCATTCAGCTTGTCAAATAACTGACAAATGTGAAGTATGAATAAGGACCTCTTAAAGGTATTAAACAATCCAAGAAGAAAACTGGCGTGCACCTGGGAAGTGGTTAAAACAAAACAGTAGATGGGGAAACGCTTACATAGATAAGGGGTAAGCTGTAAAAAGGCAGAGTCAGTGACTATAGTGGAATTTCAATTATACTGACATTGATGGGCATAGCGGTAGTGCAGTCATTAAGGATGGATGCGTGTTTCTGAGTGCAGTACCAAACTGTTTTTTCGGTTTGAGGAGCAATCAACAAGACCAGGGGCTATTTTGGACTTAGTCCAGGGAAATGAAACTAGGTGAAATGAATAATATAGAAGATAATAAACCCTTAGGGCTAGGTTATAATATCATCAAATTGGAAACACTTCTGAAAATATTTGTGAATGGTTATAAAAGTACAGTAATTTTGAGGACAGAATGAGTTGAAGAAAGTTGATTGGAATCAACTGTTTGTGGACAATAATGGAAAAGCATGCAGTATTTAAGAAATGGAGAGACTGCTATTTCTATTCAGTTTATTAGAATCAAAGTCAAAATGATAGCAAAAACAAGCTAATGTGGCCTCAAAAAATGTAATAAAGGTATCAAAATGCTTTCCTTATTTAAAAGGCTAGGCATCCTTGAAAAATGGGAAGGTTTGGCAGGTTTAAAATGAATGAGAACAACATTGAGAGAATATCAACAATGAATAATATCCATTAAATATTTCAATCAAGACTGAAGCCAAGTTGCTCAACTGTATGCATGCAATGTAAATGGTAAAAAAGAAGAAGAAGAAAAAGAAAGATTATAATGAAACATGGAGCACTCATTCATATCTATTTCCACAAATAAAAGGACCGGTGCTCAGGCTTTCATTCAGAGCACAGTTCTCGTGGCTACGGCAGAGTCGGGACACAAGTTGGGGCTCTTCAGGGAGTGCACACTTAAGGAAGCTGCTGGCAGTGGCAAATGAGAACAACATCTTCCTGGGATGCTGAAAACACCTAGGATGCTGAAGACCACTTAGAAGTGTCTGCATCAGAGTTGATGCGGAGCCTACTCTGTCAATGTGGTGGTTATTCTCACCTGCTGTGACAACTTGGAAGATTCAAGAGGAAGAAGCACATCTTGATCCATACAAATTACTCCAATGGCATCATCAAATGACCAGAGACATGGTTCAAGCACATGGATTTCGTTTTTCAGAGACACAGTTGAGTACTCTGCCTCTCCTGGGAAGACTGCAGCTTCCAACTGAGGGGGGAGTAACCTCTCCCAGGAAGCTAACTCAGTCCTTCCCAGTTTGGCTAATGTTTTCAGCTGCCATTTCTGAGCAAACTCTTTGTATCTTCTCCCAAAAGACACTGTTTGTCATACCATAACAGTCCCTTTTCATTCTGCTAAACTAGCAATGGGAGGGCCAGAGTCACCTGGCTGAATCTTACCCTGGGAAGGAGCCCAAAGACATTGCCTAGTAAGATTCTCAGCAGAGAGACTGACAGATGGTAGAAGCTTGTGAAAACAAGAGGCTGTGTGGTTGGTCAGGGGAATGTGCTGAGGGAGGTACTTTGCCTTCTCCTGGGGAGAAGCAGGATGTCCTTGGTGAGAGTGTGCTGCAGTCAGCAGAGAGCCCGGCCAGGCAGAGACAGGGCTGACCATGCCTGGCTGAGCAGCACTTTGTGCCCCCATAGGGATGTGTTGTTCAGTTGGCACCATCTCCTGCTGCTGTACAGAGCCCATGATATCCAGAGAAGGAGGTGCCAGCTTCCTCCATCCTTCCCCATAGCCACAAATTTCTCTAAGCACATCACCACCAAGGCATGCCATGAAGTTGAACTCCAGCCTTCTCCAGTATCCAAAAAGGCTGGAATTACTTATTTTAGTTCAGCCTTACAAAGCAGAGACATCAAGATGCCAAAGTACTTTTTATATTCCAGATTTCCAAGCAGGCTTCATGTCTAGCACTCAAGCTCCAAGACAACTCTTCTGATTTTCCAGAGTGCTTAAGCCAAGGACAAAATGATGATTTTTGCTATGCTGCACTAATGACTCACAAACAACTTCAGAATACAAAAATGGACCAACAGAAGTGGGTTTTTTGCTTCAGCTACAAATTTTGTACTCTATTGTCACCAGGTATCTTCAGAACACAAGACCGCTGATAACACAAAAAGGGCTTTTTGGGAGACATCAGCTCTCACATGAGTGAACTTCCTTGTAAAATGCTGAAACCTTGTGCAGCTGCATCCTGAAGACAGATGGTTTCTGGTTTTCATGGTTTGAAGGACCTCTCATGCCTGAATGGCACAGTAAACCCCATGCTGAGGTTTCCATAATGAAGGACAAAGACAAGAACAGACTGAGGAGGATCGTGAATGGTTTCTGGACCATACTGCAATGGTTCAGTGGGAATTCAGAACAATATTATATTCAACAGAGTTTTACACAGAAGTAAATGTAATATGGGACAGAGGGAAACCAGGCACACAACTGACTGACTTTAAAGATAAAAAAGAAAAGCAGTTGATTTTGTCCAGTTGCATGTTGCGGAAATGAACCCAGACTAAATTAAACTTAACAAGTCTCCAAATTGTAGACGAGGACCTTGCAGTTCTGTGTTGCGGTGTGAAAGGTGTCCAAATATGAGTAAGATCAATCCTTTGTGTGACACCCTTCACTCATCAGTGAGACTCCATGGAGAGAGAGGATGATCCTGAGTGAAACTGGAGCTTACTACATGAATCCTTTCCCCTCAAAGACACCTGGCAAGCACTGAGCATCCCCCATCTCTCCACAGCCTCCTCTGCCACACCACTGATTCACATGCCCCACTGGAGCTTGCAGCACCCCTACCAGTCTCTACTATAAGCTGGCCTGAGGAGATGGTTCACACTGTGCTCAGAAAACCCACAAAACTCAGTGGAAATTTCAACCTTGTGATAATGATCCAAATTTCCATGAGCCCATAAAGCACTCTAAAAAATTAGTGAGGAGTATGCAAGACCACGCAGATCTGTGCAGAATTACTTGTCACTTAGGCAGGGAAGCAGAAAGGAGCATGTAAAAGAAGCAGAAGCAAGTGCAACAGCAGGACTACTTCTTTCTTTCTGGAAATTTCAGATCTACAGAAGTGCAAACAACTGTATACAATGAAAATTTATATTTTTTTTAAAATGAAGTCTGGAAAAAAAAAGACTAATGGTGATCCATAAAACTCAGAGAAGTGTCCTCCTTTCCTCCAAGCATCCACATAAAGTGAGGAATAAAGAAAGGATTGCACAAGTGTGGAAATCAGGGTAAATTTGATTTTGTTTTATTTTTAAATCCTACCACACAGCCTGGCTGCAGAGAAGAGCAAGCCCCAGCCTTTGTGACGGAAGAACCTGCCACATATTTGCCCTGGGTAATGAGCTCAGAGGAGGAGATTTGAAAGAAGACTTTGCATTGTTCGAGGAGGCTCTGGAGCAGAGGGAGGGTGGAATTCCATCTGTTCACTTCCGCGCGGTTCAGTGAGCTGCTTCACTTTTAATGGTTCACTAGGCTGTGACACTTAGCAGAAATTACGGTAAATGTTTTTTAAAACCTTTACATTATCATTTAAGAAGCCACATGACAAGATCACTGAAAACCTAACCCTTTGATCTCTGTCTCTTGTGAGGTTTTTTTGTCTGATAATGGAGACAATGTACCATGTGCCATTGAGGCTGGATAATGTGTTGGGGTGCTTACGTTCACTTTTCACTTTAATGGCGTTCTCTGTGGTGTTTTTCTCATGTCAATGCAAAGAAAAAAAAAATTAAAAAGAAAAAAAAAACAAAAAAAAGAAGCAGATTATTGCCCTTAAAATCTATAGACACTTCAGCAGTTTCCATATAGTTCTTCCCATATTAGGAGAGCTGACAAACAGCTTGCACAGCACCTCGGATAGGAAGTACCCTATGTCACTGATCAGGTGGAATTCAACTTTACCTGCTTGAGTGATTCTGTGAACAATGTAAATCATTAAGTCTTTGCAATGGTGCAGAAAGGTGATGGGGGAAGGGAGCTCTGGTGCTTGTTCAATGCAATTTCACAGGAAGACTATTTTTCAAGAGCCTTTGAAGAAGATCAAGTGGTAGTCAACAAGTTCAGTTTGATTTGGACAGGGATGGGAAGTTGTGGTAAATTCTTGTGCACTTCCATGTTTAATCAGCATTTAAGACATTTTTTTTCTCCCTACATTTTTTCCTTTCCATCAGAGTTTTCAGCACTTGCTTGTGTAAAATGGTCTTTGCCTTCTAGAGAAAAGTCTATGGTGTGTCTGGAAGACTTGGAGCAACTTTGTGGATGTCTCCGCTGCTGTAGAAACTGGCTCTTGAAGTAACAAGAGAAAATCTATTTTTGCAAAGAAGAATGGAAATATGCAAGTGAAGCCAGACCCACCCCCACCCCCACCCCCCCCAGGTCTATGGCTTGCAAAGCTTTCTAAGCTTTCTACTACTTTTGCTCTAGCCAAAGGAAATGGTTTACAGCTTCTTTAGACAGACTATGCACCACCACAAACTACACTGCCCAGGCGGTATGTCTCAAAATCAGCAACCTGAAAAACAAAAGGAGACTAAAGATTCCAGACTTTAGAGATCATTCTCACCCGACCTTCAAGAATTAAATATTCATGTCTGTTTTGGTGTTGGGGGCAACTATGTGCAGATTCAGAATCATTTTTTCCTTTTATCAGGTTTGTCTGATCCAGGCCATGGGCATGAGTTCACAGCATGAGTTCAAGCTCTTCGCTATGTGAAGACATCACATAGGAAACAGATACCTCAAAGATATAGATTCTGAACTGGGCTGGTGTCTGCAACACAGACTTCATTATGCCCACATTTTACTAAGGCGCATGATCAGTACACTTTAGAAATATAATTTTAGTCATCATGAAGGAAAATTCTAAAGTAAAATATACTTGAAAAAACCCACTTCTATAGCTCTACTACTGTGTTGGCCCTCTTGACGAAAACGTGGCCATTTTCATCCTGGAAGATAGACTCGATCAGAAGAGCAAAATGACGCTCAGACCGCTGCAGAGAAGGCTGATAACTACTTGCTGAGAAGAGACAGAGAGAGAAGTCACCAGAAAGGGAGAGTGAGAAGGAAGCAAGGACGGCAGCTGACTTTCAGATGGAAGAATGCAATATTTTGGACAAGTCAGTAGTAACCAAAAGGAAGGAAGTAGACGAGCTGGTCAGGATTCCACCTATGAGTAGCTTCGTATTGTCCCCTATAGCTGCTGATTTGAATAAGACACTACTGATCTTGAGAATTTACCTAACATCTAAACAACTCAAATAGATTGCACTAAAGCAAGCAGCTGAATATTGGCACCACAGATGTGTTTTGCATTGCTGTCTACATCATCTCCATGCTGTGCTTTGCCCATGAACCCAAATATCCACACATCCCAGGAGCATCCAGGCTAGGGAAGCTCTCATATGCTGCACTGCCTCTGTATGTCTCTGACTTGCCTCAAACAGGTACAGAGACAGCAAAACACCTCCTTCTGCCCCTCCTTTACTCTGCTGAAATATAAGTCCAAGTATTTCTTTTCAAGCAGCATCTGTGTCTTTTTTTCTTCCCCCTTTGGGGATTTGCAAAAGCTCATTTGAACTCCGATGTCCCCGTACTAGTGCAGTGGCCAGTGAATGCTTTATGCTACAGGGATGTGTTACCTCTCAATCTAAAAGTGGAATCCTTCCTGCAGAAATATTCATATATCATGAAGCTGGAAAAGCATGGCCAATATAGAGCAAATAAATCTATCTGCATGTGGACTTTGACTGGTATCAAACTGGCTCATTTATTGCCACAACTCTTTGCTGGGAGATTTTTGTTCTGCTGTAGAGCTGCTAAATTCCCCTTGAGTACTATTAGTGTTGCTGCTTTTTATGTCTCTCTCCATGACACTACTCAATGCAAGTTATAATTAACTCAGAAGAAGTAGAAGGGGATGGACTCTGTGTGTTTAGGGAGAGATGGGTACAGAACAGGAAAAGATAACGCCAAATAACCTTTTCACTTTCTAGTATCCCCTGAACACTAGGGCCTTTGTTGATTTTAGACCTCAACTATCTACTGAGAGGCAGACAAAAGCCTGTTGTCAGCCACAAACTGTTGCAACAAAGACTAATTTTCAGGGCTGAGGGAGAACTTGAATAACTTGACTTTTAAGACTTGTACTGGCCTTTTGCACAAGGTTAGTTTTTAGCCTTGGAGAAGTACAGAAGCCACCCTTGGCTGAGATCCTAGTATCAAAGGTGAAAATGTGTCTGTTTTCCAGCAACACTGGACAACCCACAGAACAATTTATTGCTTAACTATTAAAGATTTAAATGTCAAATGCAGGACTTACCTTGACGGCTATAGATCCTCACAAATTTTGTAGGCACACACAAGTTTGAGGGCTAGTATGCAGCTGAGGATGGCAAAGGCAGACTGAACAGCATTTTGAAGGTGCAAGGGCTTAAACAGAATCTTGTCAAGGGTTCTTGCATTTTTTAAAGTACAACATTGAGGAAGAAGGAAAGGGTAAAAAGACTAGCAAACTAGTGATCGTATCACACATGTCTTGTCATAGAAATTATTCCTGTAGCAGCAAATCATCAATGCTAATAGGATCTTAGTGATCAGCTCTCAGAATCTTTGGAAGTCTGCAAGAAAAAAATAAAGTGTCCTTACTGACTTTGACACCTCTCCTGCAGGTATATACAGCTACAAGTAACTCTGTACAGTTGAGTACCTACCAAGTTCAGCAGGACCATTCTCACTTGGATCTTAGTAACATACACTCACAGTCTAAATAGTTCATACTTTTGAACTGTTCAAAAAGTGAGTTTTTTAACCAAGAAGCTATTTGAATATCTAGCATGCTATTTGGATCTGCATTCTAATTTGAAAATGCCATCTCCATGTTCTATTTTCCCAGACAGAAAATATGAGCTCTGTACACTCACTCCCCTGTTTTGAGCCATTACCCCACTAACCCATCACACTTGCTAATCCCAATAACATGGTAACATTTAGAGCTGATGTTCCTGCACAACAATTGCTTTGCAAAACCAATTCTATAGAAATGAGCTTGGTGGTCTCTTGTCACCACTGCTCCCTGGGGCACTTTGTTCTCCTGCCAGTGCTAACCCTGCAGCTGTGGCTCAGACAATCATCATGTCTCCCCTGCTTCAGAAATAGGTAGTCAAGAGGCAGACTCATTTTTCCTTCTGTTCCTCAAGTTGACAGTCCCGTGCAGACAAATGAAGGTATTTCTCGAATGCCGAAAATGCTGAAGGAAGAGGCAATAGCTCTCCTGTTCTGTGTATTGCACCACATGGTTTCTTGCTTCATGCTGGGCCAAAAAGACCAATTTCATTCTTCTTGCTGCTACTGTCAATGCTGCCTCAAATACATGTGCATTCATAAAGCGCTTTAAATGTAAACTGGAGAGATCAGCCTTAACATTTGATCATGAGCTGGAAATTTTCCTTCTTGTTTTCATCCCAAGTGCAATCAGAAGATATCTGCAATTACTGTGACTTTATTTATATGGCATAAAGTTTTTCAGGACTGTCGATGAGCTAATGTTTTTAGGATACTCTTAACTGCTGCCATTTTTTGTACATTTCCCATGGATGACTGGAGGGGAGATAAGAGGCACACTTTGTGACTTTCTTGGGTGAAATCTATTGCAGTCTGAAACTGGGAGAGATATTAAGGAACAGGAAAAAGGTAAGACAAATGAAATGGCAAAATTCAGAGAGATGTTAAGGAACAGGAAAAGGGCAAGACAAATGAAATGGCAAAATAAGGGCAACATTTTCTAGCAGATATTTGGTGTTCCTACCTTAATTTAAATCAATGTTTGAATCAATTCTCTTAGTTTAATAAACAAAACAGATGCAAAATTTGCAGCTAAGTGTTAAAAGTGAATGTCAAGGCACAGCAAGCTACCTGCATGTCCCCTGGGACTGTGTTTTTTGGTCCAGGATGGGAAACCTGTTGTTAGAATCGTTCCCAGATTATATCCCACTGCCCCTGATTACCTTGATGTTGGGGAAATGTCTCGAGGGATGTAAATTGCCTGAATCATTTGCAACAGCTGCCAGCAACTACGAATCTATGTTATTACAAAAGCAATCTTCCTTCCTGGGAATTTGATTTGCAAAAATAGAAGAATTAATATAAAGAGCAAGAAAGGTTTTAAAAGAAGATCGGTTTCCAAAAACCTGACATTCTTTTTGACACAGGTATCCCTTATGCTCTCAAATATGGGAATAATTACAGAAGGGACTGTCACAAGATGGTACCTGCTTATGAAAAATAAATCTCTCCCTTGAATTTAGGCAGGCTCAAGTCAATATTTCTTGCAGAAGAAATCTCTCCTTTAAGCTCAGTATATTTTCTGGAACAATGGATATTGAATTGTGTCTGTTCATATAATCACTTGACATCTACCATTTTGTATATTTCGTGTTCCAGTGAAACCTTCTCTGTATTGCTAATGAAATAATTTTTTTTATGTTCTCAATAATCATTATTCTCTTTAATGAAAAGTTAGGGCAGATCTTTCAGTCCTTACATGTGGGAATAATTTCCCCCCTCACATTACTTTCTTGAGTAACTTAAGCTGACTTGAGTGAATTAAAGTTTTCTAGGGATGGCTTGTTCATAACTTAAGAGCTAATTGACATCTATTTCAGAACGTGACATTCTGGAATAAACCCTACTTTAAGATATTAATGCAATTACGATTTTTATAACAATTAGTATAATTATATTTTGAGTAATAACTAATAAGTCATTGCAGTGGAAATATAAGGTAATGTCTTCTGCCAGCTGCCTTCAAGAATCCTCTGTCAGAGACAGTGAGAAAGGTCTGTCCTGAGTCACATAAAGCACCTCCCACAAACACTGAGGAATTAAAGATTAGAAGACACAGTACTTGTGTCTTTTAACGTGGAAGCATGACTAGTTTTAATGCTTGAAAACTCTGGAGTTCTGGCATCACAAATGAAAGATATTGTTTCATTTCAATGTCTTTGCACCAGAAAAAGAGTCAGGTCCAGATACAGCTGTGAGTCTAATAAGTGATTAATAACTGAAGTGGGGTGCTGGTACTTTATTTCCTATCCCCTGCTCTGCCTCCTGTTTAACGCTCAGGTAACTGTCAGAAAGGGACCCAGCTATTACAGATGACAAGGGGTAAATGCCTTCATGTTGTCCTCCAAAGGTTAAGGTTTACCAACCTCAGTTGGAAGCCACAATCTCCAATAACCATTAATCCACTAAACTCCAGTACGAGTGAACATATTTATGACTGCAGTCACTAAAGGGTGAAATAAAGATTAGTTTTTAGTTAGGAACGCAAAGCTTTTTAGATCAATACAGACCCACTGCTGAAATCAATCTAAAGTTTGGAATTTTTAAGTAAAGATTTACTGGGCTTCCTTGTACAGTTAATTTTCCAAAGGGGGAATAGTCTCAACAATGTTACATAGTAATCAAATTGGGTAAACAATAGTCAGTTCGTAAACTGACCTCAGTTATGCGCATAGCAAATGAGTGTACAGCAATAAAAACACCCATAATGTGGATAGTAAATTTGCCAATAAACAGGTAAAGCCAAAATGCACATATAGACTAACATGATAAAATATTAGTAGCTACATTTGCCTATTTGAAAACATAAATAATCAATAGACATTAATAATGAAGTTGTTCGTGCGTTTCTTTATTACTGTGCATATTAAGTGTTTCAATTATTTCTACTTAGTTTGATAGATAAATGTATATGCACATTTTGTGCCTTGAAAAGACTATAGGATTACTCTTCAAAACAAAAGCTACTGTTTAGATGAAAGAACAAGTGGACCGGAAATACACAGCTTGTTATGCCCCTCTGCTGTTCATGTTTGATGCATGTACACAATTTATTATGCAATTTCTTGAGATTTGACAAAGTAATTGTCTGACAAACCATAGCTTTAATGATGGTTTTTCTGCATCATACAAAAGGTCTGAAGGTAGTGTAGGAAAATGACTTAATAGATCAGTGTCTATAAATGCTGTTAATGCATATTATCTATATATGTGTGCAATGGTAATCCAAGTTATTTTCTGAGTTACCGCACAATATGTTGTGAGATTCCATGTGGTAAATTCATTTTTTGTCATCAGAGCTGCTGCATGAAATCTTATATGTCAAGCTGCAACTTCCAGAATAACTCGTGTCACTACCCTAGCTTTAGTCTTGGTGTCTGTCACTGGCAGTTCTTGACGGTGGCCCAAGGGCTGTGAAGAATCCTGGGTGTTATAATAGCACATCCTGATACCTTAAAAAAGCCAGAATTTCCGTTGTCAATCCCGTTTTAAAGAGCTTGTGGCTTGGCTGTTAAGATCCATTCAGGTCTGAAACCAAAGTCAAGGTGCAATATATAAATTTCCTTTTCATCATATGCATTTTAAATCATTGTGGCTATTCTTGAGATAAGGAGCACAGACATCCTAAAGTTTTGTTATTTTGAACACTGTTGCAGTCTTTCATAACTAAAATACATGTAATTTTAAAAAATGAAATTTCTCAGCAGAGGAATGATCCTCATTTTGCCTGTCTCCCTGTTTTATCATCGGTAAAAGACTGTCGGCCAGATTCATAGCTTGTGTGAGTGAGTGCTGGGTCCACAAGGACTGTCCCTTTACATCAGCAATGAACCTTTGTCTTCCAATGAGCTGTACTCAAATAAAGTTAAAATGGAAACCTTTTCATTTTTCTTCAGTGTCATTTCTCAGCCCTAAGATGTTTACTTATATCTTCGTGTACATGAATATGAGGCATTGGGCAGAGAGGGAGATATTACCTCCTGAGCAATGGGTACCTGAAAATCACTCAAGCAACTTGAGCCTAAGGAAAACAAACAAGCAAACAGATGAAGTTGTGGTGACGGGGCTCTGACATCAAGTATCTCTTTATTCTATTTCATCTCCGTTTTTTAGAGTTAATGATATCTACCCTCATATGTGGTTTTTTTGCCTTCCATATAAGGCTTATTCATGAATTTGTTGATAATAGGGAAGACCAAAGTCTCCTCTTAATCTTCTGGTACAAGAGAAATAGAGCTACTATTGATTTCCTCACATTCCCTGTTTGGAACCATGGAAATATTCAAAAAGGTGAGGAGGAAACAATTTCCGGCTGTGAATGGCTGGCACATCCTTCAGGTCAAAGCAGACCACAGATGATAAACTTGTATTCCAAGGCAATGTCACTCAGAGCTAAATACAAGGATGTTTTTATTATGTGAACTAGATACTGGCCTGAAACAGCTGGCTAGTGACACAGAGGGCCTTGCCAGCCATTCAGTGATGACTTCTTTTTCATTTCTAGCGCCTGGACCAGATTTGAAACAAGAAGCTGAATACAACTGTCCATTTTGCTGACATGCAGAGAAAAACTTCAGCAAAGGAAATGGGTTATTTTCCTGCTTTCATTTTCTCCTCATTCTAGGCATCTGTTAGCAAAGTTGATGAAGAAAAGTATAATTTTACAATGCTACACCAACCTCAGGTTGCTATTTTGCAGTTGGATTTAGTGGAGACAAGACAGAGGTCCTTGCTTATCTGGGTGGCTGGTTGGGTTAAGTCAGAGCCACTGCTAGATTTCACCTAAATCACCCTTACCAACTGGTAAGGGTCAACACCAGTTAGGGGAGTAATGCTTGACATTCAATGACTACATAAAGTAAAAAATTATTTGGCTTTAATCTTATCAAGCCTTGTTTCCATGTTTTTTATCAGCAAACTAAGCTACCTTGAGTTAGAAGGTTCTGAGTTTAAATATACGTATTGGAAGATGGAGGAGAAGCAGCACATTGACTGTTTCACAATGGTGAACAGATCTGGTTACTGAGAAAGTGATGCTACACAATCTCTGCAGAGATATCACCTTTTTCCCTTCTGTAGCAGAACAAGACTGTACTATTTAAGGATATCCTTACTGTTTAAGCAGACAGGTCAGAGAATACTCTGTATTATCTTACAAAGATGGAGTAAAGCAAGGGGAGACCGTAAACCTTAACTCATATTTCCTTTGGTTTTTTTTTATACTTATGTTTAACTTAAGCCCCTAAAATGATGTTGACAAATAAATATCTTGGCAGTCAGAGTTAACATCACATTTTATTTTCAATCATTATTTCCTAATGAAGCAGACAAGATCCAAAGAGTCCTCTCTGCTCCATCCAAAAGGGGCTGATAATCTTGGGGCAGTTGAAATGGAGCACTACAAGAAATATTTCTGTCCACAGAGCACTTAGGTGTGATGGAGAACAAAAGTCTTTGTCAGCAAACTTTCCTTGGAAGGGAATTAAACAATTTTTCGCAACTCTTCTCTCCTTTAAAAACTGTTACTGCTCCCTTGAGGCTTGTAAGAGCCATCCTAAACCTATGGATTGTTTGTTACTTCAGTAGAAAAATGTACTCTGAATCTTGCTACTGCGGTCTAGCTAGTTTCTGTTGCTCTGAAGCTTGCTTTTCCCCTCACATCTCAAAATGCTTCCTCAAAAAAACCAAACAACTGGGATGGAGCACTCTCCCACTTGGTTTCATGACTGTGACTTTAGAGCAATTGGGGTGTTAGTTGACCCTTGCATATACTTCTCCTGTTTTTGTAAAGGGTCCTGTGTGCACCAGGCTGTGAAAATTCAGCAAAACTGAATGGCGAATGCCAGCTCATATCCCACATCTGGAAAGCTTTGACTTTAAAGAGACCACTTAAGAATATGCTTTAAGAAATGCTTAAATGCTTTCCTGAACAGAAATGGACTTAAGCACAAGAGAGTATCTCTTAATTGGGAGTACAGTGCAGACACAATCACTAAAGCTCGTATTATGTGCCTGAAAATCAAGTCCCAGAGCGTAAGCTTTTCCGAGTGATGGTTAGAGGGTTCCTAGTTGTAGCATGGTTCTGTACAGAAGGATTTGCTTAATCCACCTTGCTTTTAGATTGCAATTTCCCCAAGCTTAGCTGCTTCCTTTAATAGTTCTGAGTTCTACCCCCCCAAAGTTATTTTAATAACTCTTTTATGTACTCTTCCAGAGGCAATACCTTACATTTTGATTTTTCAGAGGCTACTGGTTTTCTACAAACTTTATTCATGTCATCTTGACTGCACAGCATTGTATTGGATGACTTTTTTCATGTCGGTTCCCCTACTGTCTTTTTGAGGACTATGAGGTTTTTTTTCTGTGTTCTTAGGATTGCTCATTTAGGGTCCTGTTTAGTGTGTCTCAGTCCATCCCCACCAGAGTTCTGGGTAAGTAGGGCAAAAATTTGAATACTTAGATATGACAACTCTTTGTTAAAGAAAAACTTCTGTCCTATATAAGTTCATGAATAGAAATTATGTGTCATTTCATGTCTGTGTGTATAAATAAAACCAGTCAGTGTTCCTGGAGGAATCTCAAAGCACTAGGCAAGCCTGGATTGCCTAACCAGGACACAGCACAGGCGATTAGGATGCCTGTGACACCTCTGGGGCCATTTGTGCTAGTCTCTAGAGACACACAGTTGCAGCAGTCACTGGTATAGCAAGTGTGATAGTGAACATTGAAAAATCCCCAGCTGGGAGTAGAGCTGGGCAGATGTGCTCAGCAGGGCCGATGGACCATAAGTGGGAAGAGCCTTAGACTGCACTAACGAAAATCCTTTTTAGCATTTGTTAACTGAAGCACAAAGCTATTAATAGATGCACCTGGGTCAAGGTTGTTACATCTATATTATTAGACATAAGATAACTTTTGATTTCAGATCTCTCTCCCTCCCAGCTCCTTGCAGTGTCGCACACCTCCTCAGTTTCCAGCAAAAAGGCCTCCCTGGGGAACAACAAGGCACCTGCAAGCTTTGGATGGCTCCCATGCCCTAATCTCAAAGTGTGCAAACCAGTGTAGGTACAATCAGTGTCATGAATCCAGACATATAGACTTGTAGGTCCTGACTCTAACAATTACCACTGCAGCCTCCTGAAGGCTTCCACTCCTGCCAAACTTGTAGACCGACACTACCTGGCAGTTGATGAGGTGAGCAGTTCATCAGTACTCCAGTAACAGTCCATCTCTGATGCCAGGTCTGACTTCAGAAGTGAAAACTTAGAGACTTCTGTGTCAGAAACTTCAGGGTGGATTATACAACAGTGATCAGCATGAGAAACAATGTTATTGGTAACAGCCCATACTGCTGTTCCTCATGCATTTACATAGCATTTGTACAAAGAGACCTGTGTGCAGTCCAAATGACTAATATGATGTATTGCCCCACAAAACCAATCCAACTTACCTGTAGATTTACCTCTCTGGAAGGCCCTCAAGAGAACTTTCTTTTCCTGTGGTGAGAGAAGCCATTCACACACAGGTGGCTCTGGTGAGCACTGTCATCTCTGTTCTACCACTTAAAATGCAACAGTGGCAGAAATGCACTGTTGAGAGAGTTCAGTAGGCCAGATGACATGAACAAAGACAGTCTCTGTCACTGAAAGCCACCTGTAGCTCTGTTTCTGACAAAGGTCCCAATGAGAAAGGGGCAGGTGTTCAGAATTGACACTTATTTTTGTTCTTAATAATTGAGATACTGTGCGTGTAGCTTGATTTTGGAGCTGTGCCAGGATATCAGTGTGTATTGCAACAACAAAATCTGCAAAAAATCCCCCATAAAACATCAGTTGGGTAGATATGGTTCATTTTACAAGCACAGATAATAAAGGAGTTCTAAATTTCTCTTTTTTAGATAATTACTCTTACTGAAAAGCATTTACCTTTCTCATTTACTGAGTTTGTTCCCTGGGATTTTAATGACAATGTCTTATACTGTCTTGATGAAGGCTACTGCTGCATGAGGACCTCTCCTTTTAATAGCAAGATGCAGTATTGACCTCACTACTACAAGCTCCTGCAATGAGGCTTCAGTAAGTTGAGGAGTCTGCATGGAAGGAAAGAGTTGAGCTAAGGGAAGACAAGCAAAAGTACATCATCTACAAATCTATGACTTAGATGAAAGCATGGGGCATTGTCTACTGTTATTTGGAAATTCTGCTTAGGGATAGAGCTCTACAGATATGATAGGGAAGGTCTGGGAGTTAGTATGTGTTCAGTACCTCAGAGAAGATGCTCTTTGCTCCTATTGGTTTCCCTGAAGTCTGCAATGGTCTTTGACTTACAAGCTAGAGAAGTGAAGTCCCTGCTTAAATTAAGTGGCAAGTGTATCTAGTTTTGCTACACAGGAAAAAAAAAAAAAAAAAAAAAAAAAAAAGGATAATTTTACATGGTGCAGGTCAAGGAGAAACTGCAGAATAAAGAAAATGTGGTGATAGGTGTAAAATTTTGAAAAGCATCCAAGTGAGATAGAAACTTTGAGGTCTCCCTTCAAAAGTGCTCAATCCCATTCAGAACTTTTGGAAATATTTGTCTAATGTAATTCATAAGTGACCACAAATCATATATGTAAGACTGAACTTTATTTCAACTTGAGTTAGTGTAGCAAAGTTGAATAAACATTAACCAGATCCTTTCACTAATGAGCAAAACATACCAGTATATTAGTCCCAAAAATGTGCTACATGTTGACACAGACATATTTTGGCAGCTTACAATGATACAAGAGTGTATGACACATCAGTCAGTGAAAACTGATACAAAACCCCGTGGGAATTATTTACAGCCATTACAGCAGTAAAGTTCAGCAGCACAAGCATGACATAAAAATTGTTCTTCTCATCTACTACAGTTGAGAGACAACTCGCATCACTGAAGACACCAGTTACTATTGAAATGGAGGCGTGTTACAATCCACCTTTCTCTTCACCTGAACAGGGTCAAAATCTGGGTGGTCAACAGGGTACAACTAGGAGGAAGGTAAAAACACAATGAGAGCAAAACAAAGAGGAAGGTTTTAGAAGCAGAATATGATGATGTAATTCTTTTGGGGAGATTACCATGCCCTAAAACACCACCTGCCTAATCTGTCTTGGAAATTTCTTGCAGAAATAATAGACATCTTAAGGGAGGAAGAAGGGAGCTTTCTGGTGAGGAAAACCAGAAAAGTATGGCAGAACTTTCTTAAGGTCACCAGAAAATAAATGAGGGCAAAACCTGAAAACCTGCCTTGATGCCTTTCAGTTCC